>NC_057800.1:143311937-143611937 GCF_018294505.1 Triticum aestivum
GCTGCCTGCTGTCCTGGAGAGGAGGGGGAGGTGGATCTGCTGGAGAGGAGGGGGAGGCGGATCTGCTGGAGAGGAGGGGGAGAAGCAGCCGGAGAGGAGGGGGAGAAGTTGCTGGAGAGGAGGGGGAGAAGCTCAGATCCAGCCGCCAGAGGTGGGGTTGGGGGAAAACTGAAACTGGTTAGGGCTCTCTCTCCCCCTGCTAGTAACTGTTGGCGCCCAGACTCTGTTTCCCGCCCTTCTCTTCCCGCCCAGAGCTCTGTTTCCCGCCTGAACTCCCTGCCCTGTCTAAGGCGTCTTCATTTGCCTAAGGCGGGAAGAATGGCGCCTAGGTGGACGCCTTGGACGCCCTATGGACTAAGGCGGACGCCTTAGGCATGCACGTAAGGCAAGGCCGACGCCTTGTAGCCTGGGGGCGCCCTGACGCCTAAGCGACGCCTTAGGGACGCCTTAAAAACAATGCTATTCAGTGAAAACTACGAAGCCAAATAGTTAAATGGGGGACAAAATATTGAACTGATAGGAAGGCTATCATCTAATTACATTCTTTGATATGAATAAAGCAGAGTTGGTGATGATGGTGTACCTGCCATCCTGCAATATAGGCCGTCCGATCTATATCTAACAGATAGGAAGGAAACTATGAAAATTTACCTGCACTCCTCTCCACATTTGCAGATACGGCCTTCCCTCATTCATCCTTTTCTCCCACAAGATAAACTACTCATACAAATGCATCTTCATGTTCCGTGCAATACACGGGCATCTTGCTAGTACTTCAATTATTTGGCACACAAGCTAATATCAACTGTTTTCTAGGATTTTAAATCCAAAGTTGTTAGTAGGGTCTCTTTTATTTGAAGGATTTCCAAAGGATTGTGGGAGGATTCCCAAACATCATTCGAGTCATGTACTCCCTCTATCCCATATATAAGATGTTATTGGTTGTAGTAACATATATTATGGGTTAGTATTCAAAATGGCATGGTGTTGCCTCAATCCTGTGTTTCGGTAATCCTGTGAATCATAGAGGCCGGCCTCTTTGGTTCATAGGATTGTATAGGAATTGCAGAGGATCATTCATGAGAATTTTTTCCTCTGATGCTTGTTTGGCTTGTAGGATTATGAACTGCAGGGATTTTCCTATTGTCTACTTTGTATGCAATTTTGAAGGAATATTTCCATTGGCCTCATGGAAGATTTGCTTTGTTCCTATGACATGAAAGTTCCTGTTTTTTTTTTGCGACGACACCGAACAATTTCGATGACCCATATGTGTTTCAATTCATGTAGGATTTCAACATGCATGACATCTGAATCTTACACTTCCCTTATTCCCGCGTTTTAAGAATCCTGTAAACTAAAGGTGCAAATTTGGAACTCGCTGGATCTTATTTTTTTCCTGGGCTGTCTATTATCATGTTAATGCTACTAGCACCGTACCATTTCTTTTTGTAAAGGGATGTAATAACTAGATGTACCTTCATCCGATTTACACTGAATATGTTTGACGAGCCTATTCCAAATTAGTTCTCATGGGACAACGCATTCCAAGTCCATATATCCATATAAAGCAGGGACAGCAGACAAATCCTTGTTTTAGAACACTGGCGATATGGCTTTTGAAGTCGAAGAAAGAAGAGGCATTGTTGGAAATACTCTCACAAGGAAATAGTTACCTGCCTCTTATTATTATTTTTGCAGGCCAATGTGTTTCCAAAAACATGTACTTTGTTCATTCTAATCAATATATGTTCTTGAAAAATTGGATCAAAATGTTCCTATGATTTTGCTCTTGTTTTTGTAGATGTGTTCAGAGGAATCTTAAGAAACAGACAAACAGGACACATTGCCATGCCAAAGATCCATGTGTATGGATTCTCCAAAGCTGAGGATCCTGAATATGACTTTCATGAGGTAAATACAATGTTTAGCTCAAACAGTATTTGGTTCTACTGGAATCGGTTATTTCTTTATCTGTATTACCAAATCAACACATATGCCCCAAATTGCAGAGGATAAATCTAGCATTGTGTGACAGTGTGACGGGCGTTGAAATGCACAGGGTACGGCTTGTTGCCCCTGGGAAATGGATGCTCTGTGCGTCTTTTACCCTTCCAGAATCTGTCGCATCTGCAAAGGCGAATTACATTACCTGCTAAATATTTGTAATCAGATGGCTTGCTATACTAGACTTATAGCAGACGAAAGAGAAGTTGTGTGCTTGGCTCTACTGAGCCTGTTTTTTCAAAAGAATGAAAAATTCATATTTTAAAGTTCCAAAAAATCTGATTTTTTTCTTCTAAATATTCATATGGATGTATACCACATCTGTGTAAAATTTCATGATGAAATGCAAGGTGTAAATTTACACTGCCGCAAACCTTTCCCTTATCCCTGGTCGCTTGGTATTGTCGGCCACTCCTACATGAATGACCCCAGCCTGTGTCATATAGTTGAAGCTTAGCTGAAGACTCCTCCAGATGGGCTGGCCCATGTAACGGCTATTCTGTTTCGGTTTGTTTCTTCGCTTCTTTCTTCTCCTTTTCTCTTTTCAGATCTTGAGTTTTCTCTCTTATTCTTTTGGTATTTTCATTTTTTTAAGGTTTTGCAATTTATGATTAACTTTTTGTTTTACCAATATACTGTGAACAGTTTTTCAAATATACATAGAACTTTTTTAGTATAAGGTGAAGTTCTCCAAATACACACTGAACATTTTTTAATATTCAATGAATATTTTTGTTATATACATTGAACATCTTTTAATATATGATGAATATTTTTTCATACACATTATTATTTTTGAATATTATAAAACCTATTGAACAATTCCCTATTTTAAAATTTTAAATATGTTTAAAAAATATATAACTCGTAAAAAACAGATGCTGTTTTTTTTTGAGAAAACCTAACTGAAAGACCGAGGAGGAAAAAATAAACAAAATAGCTCATGGGTAAAGTGGGACTGCCCATTTGCCTTTGCTTCAGCGAAGCCACCCCTAGTTGATGCACACGGACGAGTAGGAGGTCTCGGTATTGTCGTGCCTTTGGCATGTGAGGGAAGTTGGTGATTACTACGGAGCTAGGCTGAAGGATTGATGCTTGGTAAGGGAGGCAAGCTCTGTTAGTTTGGGCGTTTTCACTTAGGCAAAAAAGCCACAAAAGCTCCTAAAGCCGAAGCAAAAAGCACCTATTTAGGTGTTATTTTGGCTTCTTTTTTTGCCAAAGTGGAAAAATTGCAAAGGCAGAAAGGAAGGCCCAAACAAGCAGGGCATTAATCTAAATTCTGAGCTCTCTTTCTTCTAGCCTTTCACCGACTGTGAGAACTAAATCTCCCTTGTAGCGAGATGGAAGAATGCCTCTCGTCGATAGATTTATTCTCTCGTCGTTTACTGGGTCGGCCTAGTCCTTCTCATCCCTGTCCGCTCCCACGCTACGGCTCGAGCGCTCTCTCGTTTGGGAGGGTTTGTTCCGGTTTTGTTTTTGTTTTTCTTATTTCCTTACCGTTTTACAATTGGTTTTCTTTGTTTCTTCAAGGTTTTCTTCTTCTTTTCTATTTTCTTTGTTTTTCCTCGGTTTTCACTAGGTTTTTTTCTTTTCTTTTGTTATTTTATTCTCTTGTTTCTTGTTTCGTTCTGGGTCTTCTTTGGTTTTTCTTGTTTTCTTTGTTTCCTTTTCTTTTTCCAGGTTTTATTGGTTTTAAGTACAGATTCAACATTTTTTGTACACATCAAAAACAATGTTTATACACGTTAAACATTTAAAAATACACTGATAGCATTTTTTAAAATCTTCTTATTCTATGTCTAATTTTCCCGTATACATTTTAATTTTTTGGCATATATCTAATACATGTTTAATATTTTTCAAATACAAGTTTAACATTTTTTATATAAAAAAATACATGGTCAACATTTTTTCTATACACAATTTAAATATTTTTCAAATGCTTGATTAATTTTTAATACATGGTCAACATATTTGTCATACACATTTAACATTGTTTTCAAATGCTTGATTAACATTTTCCAAGTACAAGATTAACATTTTTAATACATATTCAACATTTTCTTGGACACATTTAATATCTTTTCAAATACTTGATTAACATTTTCTCAAATGCAAGATTAACATTTTCTGAATACATGGTAAATTATTTTTATACACATTCAATATTCTTCAAATGCTTGATTAGAAAAATTCAAATACTTGTTTTTAAAATGCTTGATTAGCATTCTTTAAATATAGACGATCATCTTTTTTCACAAATTGCATATTTTTTGTATACATTTTTCGTATACATGGTAAAAAAGTTCCATACACATTTATTTTTTTCAAAAAATTATGAAAGAAAATTCAAATATTTTTAGATTTTTGTGAGTGTAAAAAAAATTAATAAAATGAAATAGAAAACGAAAACAAAAGTTTAAAAAAGGCTTCGGCCTCCAGCGGAACTGGGCTGGCCCATCTCGCGCTGCCCTTACATTTCACCGGCTAGTCTTTCTACGACTCGAGTGCACCCATGACAATAAAATGGTTCCGTAAAAGGTCAGGCCTCACTCTGAGTAGTTTAATAGTGTTCACAAGTTTAAAAAATGTTATTGTAATTTTAAAAGATGTTTAAGCATTTGTTTTAAATGTTCACATAAAAAATAGTGTTCAAATCCCTAAAAGAATTATCCTAACGAGTGGTGCAACGCAATACACCTTATATTATGAGTTTTTTTTCTCAAAAATCTATACACCTTATATCAAGGAACGGAGGGAGTATAAATATTCATATTGCTTTAAAAAGTTCTCACACCTTTTGGAAAATCTTCCATGTAGTTTTATAAAGTCATCACACAATTTATATTATGTTTGTATAATTTAAAAAATCACGTAAAAATGGTCATCATGTGTTCCAAAATGGTCACAGTACTAAAAAAAATGCTCATCTGCTATTTAAAAAATAGCCATCTCGTATCTTCAAAAGTGTTGGCATGTATTTTAAAAGTGTTTATCATGTGTTAAAAAAAATATTATTTTGCGTAATGAAAATAAAAAGAAAGTAGAAAATGTTCATGTTGTTGAGAAAAATGTTTTCGCACTTAAAATAATATTCATATATTTTTGAAAAAGTTTAAATCCGTTTTTCAATACGAAATTTAAACGTAAGATAAAAATGCTCATGTGATTAAAAAAATGTTTGCGCACTCCAAATAATGTTCTGTATTTTCTAATACTATCCGTATATTCGTTTAGAAAAATGTTCATTTATTTTCATCAAATTACTTTACGTATTTCTTTAATATCATTTTTACATAAAACATATGGTTAGAGGACAAAAAGAATGAAAAAATGCAAGAAAAAACAAGGATAAAAAAAGAAAAACCTAATAGATAGAAAGAAAAATAAAAGAAACTGACATGAAAGTAGCCTAGAACGCGTGAAAACCACCTACTGAATGAAAGTCCGACATACGAGGAAAACAAATGCTCACTCCCAGCCTGACGTACAACGCAGGCGAGCGCTTGCTATTATCTTATATATGCAAGATATGACTTTTGACGCATTAGGTGGTATATATGATTCATGGTGAGGAGCTCCCAGTGGAGGAATCTAAATTAAAATGGGCGGCACCAATACCAATACTTGATCTACCTTGATTTGGGCTGAGCAATTGTGATGGATAGACACTCTTGACGGCGTAACACACTAACACTAGAGTGCTGGGCTGTATCGTGTTGATCCAGATTTGGCTCTGATCCCTCTAGTGGCAAGGATCAGTCGCGCGGGAGAAAAAGGAAAAAGAACCCCCTAAAAAAATAATAATAAAAAGGCAGGTTCTCTCTAGTTCCTGCCCTCTTCCCTTACCAGTTCCTCAGAAAAAAAAATGTTCAGTTTTACCCGAATCTGCTCCAATTTTAGGTTCATTTCCCCAAACTCCCAGGTTGCATTTCCTGTCGGTGATTCTGCAGCTGCTGCTTTAAAGGAGGTCAACCTGAATGTGGTTGTATTTATTCAGGTTTGATTTGATGTTCTCCATGATCCCCTTCAGTTAGATTTGATGCTCTCCATGATCCCCTTCTTCAGGTTGATTTGATGTTCTCCATGCTTGTGCGCTCCCACCACAGTGCTCCCCCTGGCCCAGCTTCAATTAGCATATGCTAACAGATTGTGCTAGCTTTGCACCACTCCCCGATGTTCCCCCCTTCGATCTCCCATGATTTTGACCAAGGCCCGGCGGTCATTGTTTTTGACAAAGGCCGGCCATTCTGCATGGCATGGCAGGCCTTCAAGTAATCATGGCTAGAGACACCGTGGGCTGGGCTGAGCTGTGCACCAGCTCTGGACGCAGATAACCTTTAGAATGACGGACGCTCAGTGATGTGATTGGCGTGGGCACTGTGATGTCCAAGCGAAGAAGCATGTCTGACCGATCCCGATCAGCAATGCAGCCGCGGAGTGGGCTTGCAGGCCGCTTTGAAGACAAAGGCAGTGATACGTTTTCATCTCAAGATAATCTGCAGCGGCGGAGTGGAACTGAAGCACTTGGTATGATCGTCGAGCGATGGAGCCCAGCCCAGCAGGCCTGCCGCTACAATTTCCAAGGCCATCAGTGCCCCCATTCTACTCCTCAGATCGACAAATATTACTTACTACATGTTTCTGAAAATCCTGATGAATGAGCAAACGCATCAATGGAGATGGACTGCCACTGACTCCGAGCGTGCTACTCGACAGCCTTTGCCACTGTTGGGTGCTCTGCTAGTAGCTCGGTGGGCGGTGGCGCTCGCCATGATCCATTGATGAGCATGGTAGTAGTTACTGTTCAGTACAATCTCATGTAGTACGTACATAGCATCTCATCTCCTGTGTCACGTGACCTGCTATGCTAACCGTCGGTGGTGATTTTTGTAAGTGAAAACGGACAGGCGAGCATGGGAGGCCGTGGGTGGCGATCGAGCATGCATGCAGCGGCCGCGGCTGCATGGCCGGTGTCTGCCAGCCTGCTGCTTTCTCCCCGTGCCCCAGGCATGCGTGCGTGCGATCGAGAACGCAGGCGGATCCGGCTCGCGATTCGTTGGACCGGGCCGGGCCGGCCGTTCCGAAGCGAAACCTAGAAGGAAGCGAGGGTCCGTCGAGTCGAGAGATGCTGCTGCTACCGATGCGCGACGAGTCCGTAGTGATTATTACGGCCTGTGGTGTGGTGGCTTCGCCCTTCTTTTCATTGCGGGAGAGCCTTCTTCTTTTCCTGTGTCAAGACTGACTGGAGGGGGGCATGATCGCTGGATCCCTGAAAAGATGGAATGCAAGGCCGGCTCTGCAATGCTTCTTTGGGCAAAGGACCATGTTTCCTAGAAATGTCATGTTTAGCAGCGATGCGAGGAGCGTACGTAGGACTGTTGGTCTCGTCCTCCGAGGCTCTGTGTCTGTGTATGTAGGTGTGGGTGTGTGTGTCGCCGGCCGTGGTCAAATTCTTCTTCCTCCCCGTCGGCCGGACCAAGGATGGCAGGCGAGATCCGGCTGGCTGGCCCACTGACGTACAGCGGCGACGGAGCGGTCACGTGTACTGGCGCACAGGAGGGACGTGCCAAGCGAAAAACACACGGACGGACGGCCACTGCCGGAGCTGGACCAGCAGGAGGAGTACGAACGAACCAACTAACGAACGAGCGGCTAAACGTCGGAGAAGATATTTTTTACATTAACAGTGGCAAGTTGCAACAGCTGAAGTTTCAGGTACCGTTGCTGCATTTTCGTCCATGGTTTACTGTAGCATCCATGCTCGGACGCGAGCGGCGGCAATCCCATCTTTTCTAAAATCAGGGGCTGCCGCCTGCCGGCCGTCCGGCGCATGCATGGAGATGCGCGCCGCGCGCCGTCCGTCTATCTTGCAGCAGAGCGGCCGCTGCCTGCCCGTGTCCCTGTATCGCTACGCATATGGTTGCTGCGCCCTGCTCTGGGGTCGTAGAAAGGAGGGAGCGCCCAGTGCATGGCAGCGCTGCCGCTGGGCGCGCATTGGCCGCTTGCCTGCTCCTCATGTTTTCTTGGCTTTGGACCGGTTGCCGCGTAAGCTGCTTAATTACCTACCTCTCTCCAGCGGCCAACCTGCTCATGCAGTAAATGTCTGAATGTAGTACTGTTGTGATTTTGTGATTTCATTTTCTGTACGTGCTTAAACAGAATGATGGAAGACGCAAATAACAATAATGTGCTAGTATTATTGTGTTGCTTTTGTGTGCTTCTTTTCATTATTTGTTCCTTTTACCGGCTGCATAATTGTGTGCCTGACTGACCAGGCCAGTTTCCAGCTCACACAAGCTGCTAAGCCTGCGCAGGCATGTGCACTGTAAAGGCCAGCAACTTCTGCATATATTGATTGCCATTGCAGAAAAGCTTTTTTGGCCTCTACGGTTCTACCAAAAGGATTTGAAGCAAACGCAAATAACAATAATGATTCATTGTCATTTCAGAAAAGCTTCTTGCCGTATGATGCTTATGTGTCCATGTAATACTGGGGGACTAATCTGCTCCAACTTTTGCCTGAATCTGTACGTGCAAATAACAACATATTATGCAGATTCCTTGACGAACTGCGCGTATACTAATTACTGTTTGAAGTTGAAGACGACGCTATGCAAAATGCAACGGCCAGATACTCTTCAGTTTCATAAGCAGATATTCAGCCACAAAGTGGTGCAGAAGCTGCCTATTGATAACCCGGGTCAATTGGTTGACCCCGGCCTGCTGCATGTTGTGCTCTTGGAAAACTGGGCAGTGTTCTTCAGTCATTAATTGCGCTGGACGTCACTTCGATTGCCACGAGTGCTTCATCGTGTCTGATGCAGAATCTTGGCTCTAAGAACAGTCTTAGAGCCATGCTAATCTAGAGTTTGACCTAAATGATCTCTGGTACTAGCACAATATTCTGCAGGCATTAGCGCTGCACAATCGCACCACTTCTTTTAAAATACATGCCTGGGGAGTATCCTAGCTAGCACTAGTGGGCTGATCTGATGGACCACTGTGCATGCATCTTGGTTGACGATTTTGGTGTTGGATCCATCTCAGTAACAGTGACCAAACCAATTCTCTCTTCCTCTTTAGAATTGTATTAGAAGCGTTGTTAAATAAGGTAGTACTAGCTATCTGGCAATACGTGTACTAAATTGTGCTGTATCATGTTCAGCATATAGTGTGTATGACTACTGTTGAAGAAAACTGGAGATGAGTCACGGTATTAACAACTTAGGTTGAGGTCGAGTAGTGGCCTGATCAGCAAGGACAATTCATTCTATGTAAACAATGTGCTTGCAAGGGAAAAGAAAACTGTGCGAGTACGACAGAACACTCATTAGTGACAATCAAGCTTCCTCTTAATTTACATAGCTAGTGTGCCGCAAATGAAAAAAAAAAGACAAACCGCCACGGCTTCAGTACAGATAGGACGTGTTTGGTAGGCTGCATATACCTCAGCCAGACCCACGTGGGAAGAAAATGGTCTGTTTGATTACCCGCATTCACTGCTGGGACTGCATAGCACGAATATTAAAGCACCTCTCGGACTGCATCCAGATGAACGCTCAAATCAGGCGTTTTTGTGGAGCCAGGTCCACGGGTGCAACCCTAGGCACGTGGGCTTGGGCGGTTCACGCGTGGTTGCGGTCTCGATATGCCGCATTGTTTCCAGACGCGCCGTCATAAATTAGCCTCACCTCCCTTCCTCACCGCCCTCTCCCCTCTTCCCCACTCATACCGGTGGCGGCGACCACCTGAGCTCTAGTGCGAATCGATCCAAGACGGCGGTGGCAACCACTGGACCGACTACCGACCTCCACTAGAGCGAATCGGCCATGGCGGTAAGATCTCGTCATCTATGTACATTCACTGCTTTCGACTCGGGCTAGATTAGATTAGTGTTGGGAATCGTTGCATGGAAAACAAAAAATTTCTACGCACACGCAATGATCTATCCATGGAGATGCATAGCAACGAGAGGGGAGAATGTGTCTACGTGCCCTTGTAGACCGTAAGCAGAAGCTTTTCACAACGCGGTTGATGTAGTCGAACTTTCTTCGCGCTCCAACCGATATAGTACCGAACACACGACACCTCCTCGTTCTGCACATGTTCAGCTCGGTGACGTCCTCCGCCTTCTTGTTCCAGCAAGACGGCGAGGTAGTAGATGAGTTCCGGTAGCACGACGGTGTGGTGATGGTGATGGTGAAGTGATCTCCACAGAGCTTCGCCTAAGCACTATGCAAATATGACCGGGGGTGTAAACGGTGGAGGGGGGCGGCGCACACGGCTAGGCAATGTCTGTTGTGTGCTAGGCGCCCCTCCCATATATATAAAATAATCGTAAGATTACCCCGGGTGAAGAATAACTTATTCTGCACCCTGGGTGATGAATAGTAACACTATACACTATATATATATATATATATATATATATATATATATATATATGTTGGAGGGAGGGAGGAGCAGCCAAAGGAGGCGCCCAAGTAGGAGGAATCCTACTTGGGATTCCCCCCAAGCCGCGCCCCCTTTCCTTATTTGGAGTGCCGGGAAAGGCAGTGGAGGGTGACGCCCCCCCTTTCATTTCTCCCATGAGAGGGAAAGGCAGGAGGGGCTAGCCCTCCCCCTTTTCATTCCCTAGGGCTGGCCAAATAAGGGAGGGGGTGCACCAGCCCCCTTGTGGGCTGGTCTGTCCCCTCCTTTGGCCTGTAAGGCCCATAACTTGCCGGGAGGGGGTGGTGCCTGGAACCCCTTCCGGTGACCCGATTCCTTCCCGGTACGCCCCGAAACACTTCCGGTGTCCAAATACCATCGTCCTATATATATCAATCTTTACATCTCGATCATTTCGAGACTCCTCGCCATGTCCATGCAGTCACCGAAACATATAACTCATATAACACTTTATCATCAACGAACAATAAGTGTGCGGACCCTACTGCTTCGAGAACTGTGTAGACATGACCAAGATGTTGGAAATATGCCCTAGAGGCAATAATAAAATGATTATTATTATATTTCTTTGTTCATGATAATTGTCTTTTATTCATGCTATAATTGTGTTATCCGGAAATCGTAATACATGTGTGAATACATAGACACCAACATGTCCCTAGTAAGCCTCTAGTTGACTAGCTCGTTGATCAACAGATAGTCATGGTTTCCTCACTATGGACATTGGATGTCATTGATAACGAGATCACATCATTAGGAGAATGATGTGATGGACAAGACCCAATCCTAAACATAGCACAAGATCGTATAGTTCGTTTGCTAGAGTTTTTCCAATGTCAAGTATCTTTTCCTTAGACCATGAGATCGTGTAACTCCCGGATACCGTAGGAATGCTTTGGGTGTACCAAACGTCACAACGTAACTGGGTGACTATAAAGGTATACTACGGGTATCTCCGAAAGTGTCTGTTGGGTTGACACGGATCAAGACTGGGATTTGTCACTTCGTATGACGGAGAGGTATCTCTGGGCCCACTCGGTAATGCATCATCATAATGAGCTCAAAGTGACCAAGTGTCTGGTCACGGGATCATGCATTACGGTACGAGTAAAGTTACTTGCCGGTAACGAGATTGAACGAGGTATTGGGATATCGACGATCGAATCTCGGGCAAGTAACGTACCGATTGACAAAGGGAATTATATACGGGGTTGCTTGAATCCTCGACATCGTGGTTCATCCGATGATATCATCGAGGAGCATGTGGGAGCCAACATGGGTATCCAGATCCCGCTGTTGGTTATTGACCGGAGAGCCATCCCGGTCATGTCTACATGTCTCCCGAACTCGTAGGGTCTACACACTTAAGGTTCGGTGACGCTAGGGTTGTAGAGATATGAATATGCAGTAACCCGAAAGTTGTTCGGAGTCCCGGATGAGATCCCGGACGTCACGAGGAGTTCCAGAATGGTCCGGAGGTGAAGAATTATATATAGGAAGTGCAGTTTCGGCCATCGGGAGAGTTTCGGGGGTCACCGGTATTGTACCGGGACCACCGGATGGGTCCCGGGGGTCCACCCATCCCGGAGGGCCCCATGGGCTGAAGTGGGGAGGGGAACCAACCCATAGTGGGCTGGTGCGCCCCCCTTGGCCCACCCCCTGCGCCTAGGGTTGGAAACCCTAGGGTGGGGGGTGGGGGCCCCCACTTGCCTTGTGGGCCACTCCACCCTTGGCCGCCGTCCCCCTAGGAGATCCCATCTCCTAGGGCCGGCGCCCCCCTTGGGGAGCCTATATAAAGGGGGGGAGGGAGGGGCAGCCGGCCCCTTGACTCTTGGCGCCTCCCTCTCCCCTACTACACCTCTCCCTCTCGCAGAAGAACGGTGAAGCCCTGCTGCGGTGACTGCTGCATCCACCGCCACGCCGTCGTGCTGGATCTTCATCAACCTCTCCTCCCCCCTTGCTGGATCAAGAAGGAGGAGATGTCACGCTGACCGTACGTGTGTTGAACACGGAGGTGCCGTCCGTTCAGCGCTAGGATCTCCGGTGATTTGGACCACGTCGAGTACGACTTCCTCATCCCCGTTCTTTGAACGCTTTCGCGCGTGATCTACAAAGGTATGTAGATGCAATCCGATCACTCGTTGCTAGATAAACTCATAGATGGATCTTGGTGAAACCGTAGGAAATTTTTTGTTTTCTGCAACGTTCCCCAACAGTGGTATCAGAGCTAGGTCTATGCGTAGTTTTCTTTGCACGAGTAGAACACAATTTGTTGTGGGCGTAGATGTTGTCAACTTTCTTGCCGCTACTAGTCTTATTTTGCTTCAGTAGTATTGTGGGATGAAGTGGCCCGGACCAACCTTACACGTACGCTTACGCGAGACCGGTTCCACCGACTGACATGCACTAGTTGCATAAGGTGGCTGGCGGGTGTCTGTCTCTCCCACTTTAGTTGGAGTGGATTCGATGAAAAGGGTCGTTATGAAGGGTAAATAGAAGTTGACAAATCATGTTGTGGCTTTCACGTAGGTAAGAAAACATTCTTGCTAGAACCCTATTGCAGCCACGTAAAACTTGCAACAACAATTAGAGGACGTCTAACTTGTTTTTGCAGCAAGTGTTTTGTGATGTGATATGGCCAAAGTTGTGATGAATGATGAATGATATATATATGTGATGTATGAGATGTTCATGCTATTGTAATAGGAATCACAACTTGCATGTCGATGAGTATGACAACCGGCAGGAGCCATAGGAGTTGTCTTTATTTTTTGTCTGACCTGCGTGTCATTGAGAAATGCCATGTAAATTACTTTACTTTATTGCTAAATGTGTTAGCCATAGTAATAGAAGTAATAGTTGGCGAGCAACTTCATGGAGACACGATGATGGAGATCATGGTGTCATGCCGGTGACAAGATGATCATGGAGCCCCAAGATGGAGATCAAAGGAGCTATGTGATATTGGCCATATCATGTCACTATTATTATTTGATTGCATGTGATGTTTATCATGTTTTTGCATCTTGTTTACTTAGAACGACGGTAGTAAATAAGATGATCCCTGATAATAATTTCAAGAAAGTGTTCCCCCTAACTGTGCGCCGTTGCAATAGTTCGTTGTTTTGAAGCACCACGTGATGACCGGGTGTGATAGATTCCAACGTTCACATACAACGGGTGTAAGACAGATTTACACATGCAGACACTTAGGTTGACTTGACGAGCCTAGCATGTACAGACATGGCCTCGGAACATAGAAGACCGAAAGGTCGAGCATGAGTCGTATAGAAGATACGATCAACATGAAGATGTTCATCGATGTTGACTAGTCCGTCTCACGTGATGATCGGACACGGCCTAGTTAACTCGGATCATGTTAAACTTAGATGACTGGAGGGATGTCTATCTGAGTGGGAGTTCATTAAATAGATGAACTTAATTATTATGAACTTAGTCTAATTTTTTTACAATATGTCTTGTAGATCAAATGGCCAACGTTGTCCTTAACTTCAACGCGTTCCTAGAGAAAACCAAGCTGAAAGACGATGGCAGCAATTATACGGACTGGGTCCGGAACCTGAGGATCATCCTCATAGCTGCAAAGAAAGATTATGTCCTAGAAGCACCGCTAGGTGACGCACCTGTTCTCCCTGCGGAACAAGATGTTATGAACGCTTGGCAGACACGTGCTGATGATTACTCTCTCGTTCAGTGCGGCATGCTTTACAGCTTAGAACCGGGGCTCCAAAAGCATTTTGAGAGACATGGGGCATATGCGATGTTCGAAGAGCTGAAAATGGTTTTTCAAGCTCATGCCCGGGTCGAGAGATATGAAGTCTCCGACAAGTTCTTCAGTTGTAAGATGGAGGAAAATAGTTCTGTCAGTGAGCACATACTCACTATGTCAGGGTTACATAACCGCTTGACTCAGCTGGGAGTTAATCTCCCAGATGACGCGGTCATTGACAGAATCCTTCAGTCGCTTCCACTGAGCTACAAGAGCTTTGTGATGAACTTCAATATGCAGGGGATGGAAAAGACCATTCCTGAAGTATTTGCAATGCTGAAATCAGCAGAGGTAGAAGTCAAAAAGGAACATCAAGTGTTGATGGTGAATAAAACCACTAAGTTCAAGAAAGGCAAGGGTAAGAAGAACTTCAAGAAGGACGGCAAGGGAGTTGCCGCGCCCGACAAGCAAGCTGCCGGGAAGAAGCAAAAGAATAGACCCAAGCCCGAGACTGGGTGCTTTTATTGCAAGGAAAGTGGTCACTGGAAGCGGAACTGCCCCAAATACTTAGCGGACAAGAAGGCCGGCAAAACGAAAGGTATATGTGATATACATGTAATTGATGTGTACCTTACCAGTACTCGTAGTAGCTCCTGGGTATTTGATACCGGTGCAGTTGCTCACATTTGTAACTCAAAGCAGGAGCTGCGGAATAAGTGGAGACTGGCGAAGGACGAGGTGACGATGCGCGTCGGGAATGGTTCCAAGGTTGATGTAATCGCCGTCGGCACGCTACCTCTACATTTACCTATGGGATTAGTTTTGAACCTCAATAATTGTTATTTAGTGCCAAGTTTGAGCATGAACATTGTATCAGGATCTCGTTTAATACGAGATGGCTACTCATTTAAATCCGAGAATAATGGTTGTTATATTTATATGAGAGATATGTTTTATGGTCATGCTCCGATGGTGAATGGTTTATTCTTAATGAATCTCGAGCGTAATGCTACACATATTCATAGTGTGAGTACCAAAAGATGTAAGGTTGATAATGATAGTCCCACATACTTGTGGCACCGCCGCCTTGGTCACATAGGTGTCAAACGCATGAAGAAGCTCCATGCAGATGGACTTTTAGAGTCTCTTGATTATGAATCATTTGACACGTGCGAACCATGCCTCATGGGTAAAATGACCAAGACTCCGTTCTTAGGAACAATGGAGAGAGCAACCAACTTATTGGAAATCATACATACTGATGTGTGCGGTCCAATGAGTGTTGAGGCTCGCGGTGGTTATCATTATGTTCTCACCCTCACTGATGACTTGAGTAGATATGGGTATGTCTACTTAATGAAACACAAGTCTGAGACCTTTGAAAGGTTCAAGGAATTTTAGAGTGAGGTTGAGAATCAACGTGACAGGAAAATCAAGTTCTTGCGATTAGATCGTGGAGGAGAATACTTGAGTCACGAATTTGGCACACACTTAAGAAAAAGTGGAATAGTTTCACAACTCACACCGCCTGGAACACCTCAGCGTAATGGTGTGTCGGAACGTCATAATCGCACTCTATTAGATATGGTGCGATCTATGATGTCTCTTACCGATTTACCACTATCATTTTGGGGCTATGCTTTAGAGACTGCCGCATTCACTTTAAATAGGGCTCCATCGAAATCCGTTGAGACGACACCGTATGAATTATGGTTTGGGAAGAAACCTAAGCTGTCGTTTCTAAAAGTTTGGGGATGCGATGCTTATGTCAAGAAACTTCAACCTAAAAAGCTCGAACCCAAGTCGGAAAAATGCGTCTTCATAGGATACCCTAAAGAAACTATTGGGTATACCTTCTACCTCAGATCCGAAGGCAAGATCTTTGTTGCCAAGAATGGATCCTTTCTAGAGAAAGAGTTTCTCTCGAAAGAAGTAAGTGGGAGGAAAGTAGAACTTGATGAAGTATTACCTCTTGAACCGGAAAGTGGCGCAACTCAGGAAAATGTTCCTGTGGTGCCTGCACCAATTAGAGAGGAAGTTAATGATGATGATCAAGATACTTCTGATCAAGCTCCTACTGAAATCCGAAGGTCCACAAGGACACGTTCTGCACCAGAATGGTACGGCAACCCTGTCTTGGAAATCATGTTGTTAGACAACGGTGAACCTTCGAACTATGAAGAAGCGATGGCGGGCCCGGATTCTGACAAATGGTTGGAAGCCATGAAATCCGAGATAGGATCCATGTATGAAAACGAAGTATGGACTTTGACTGACTTGCCCGTTGAGCGGCGAGCCATAGAAAATAAATGGATCTTTAAGAAGAAGACAGACGCGGATGGTAATGTGACCATCTATAAAGCTCGGCTTGTCGCTAAGGGTTATCGACAAGTTCAAGGAGTTGACTACGATGAGACTTTCTCTCCCGTAGCGAAGCTGAAGTCTGTCCGAATTATGTTAGCAATTGCCACATACTATGATTATGAGATATGGCAAATGGTCGTCAAAACGGCATTCCTTAATGGTTTCCTTAAGGAAGAATTGTATATGATGCAGCCGGAAGGTTTTGTCGACCCTAAGAATGCTAACAAGGTATGCAAGCTCCAGTGATCCATTTATGGGCTGGTGCAAGCATCTCGGAGTTGGAATATTCGCTTTGATGAGATGATCAAAGCGTTTGGGTTTATGCAGACTTATGGAGAAGCCTGTGTTTACAAGAAAGTGAGTGGGAGCTCTGTAGCATTTCTCATATTATATGTAGATGACATACTTTTGATGGGAAATGATATAGAACTTTTGGACAGCATTAAGGCCTACTTGAATAAGAGTTTTTCAATGAAGGACCTTGGAGAAGCTGCTTATATATTAGGCATCAAGATCTATAGAGATAGATCAAGACGCCTCATAGGTCTTTCACAAAGCACATACCTTGATAAGATATTGAAGAAGTTCAATATGGATCAGTCTAAGAAGGGGTTCTTGCCTGTGTTGCAAGGTGTGAAATTGAGCTCAGCTCAATGTCCAACCACGACAGAAGATATAGAAGAGATGAGTGTCATCCCCTATGCCTCAGCCATAGGGTCTATTATGTATGCCATGCTGTGTACCAGACCTGATGTAAACCTTGCCGTAAGTTTGGTAGGTAGGTACCAAAGTAATCCCGGCAAGGAACATTGGACAGCGGTCAAGAATATCCTAAAGTACCTGAAAAGGACTAAGGAAATGTTTCTCATTTATGGAGGTGACGAAGAGCTTGTCGTAAAGGGTTACGTCGATGCTAGCTTCGACACAGATCTGGATGACTCTAAGTCACAAACCGGATACGTGTATATTTTGAATGGTGGGGTAGTAAGCTGGTGCAGTTGCAAGCAGAGCGTCGTGGTGGGATCTACATGTGAAGCGGAGTACATGGCGGCCTCGGAGGCAGCGCAGGAAGCAATTTGGGTGAAGGAGTTCATCACCG
Source organism: Triticum aestivum (assembly GCF_018294505.1). Classification (NCBI taxonomy): domain Eukaryota; kingdom Viridiplantae; phylum Streptophyta; class Magnoliopsida; order Poales; family Poaceae; genus Triticum; species Triticum aestivum. Next base: position 143,329,592 of record NC_057800.1, read on the forward strand.
ACCTAGGAGTCATACCCAATGCGTCGGGGCCGATCAAACTCTTCTGTGACAACACTGGAGCTATTGCACTTGCCAAGGAGCCCAGGTTTCACAAGAAGACCAGGCACATCAAGAGTCGCTTCAACTCCATTCGTGAAAATGTTCAAGATGGAGACATAGATATTTGTAAAGTACATACGGACCTGAATGTAGCAGATCCATTGACTAAACCTCTCCCTAGAGCAAAACATGATCAACACCAGAATTCCATGGGTGTTCGATTCATCACAATGTAACTAGATTATTGACTCTAGTGCACGTGGGAGACTATTGGAAATATGCCCTAAAGGCAATAATAAAATGATTATTATTATATTTCCTTGTTCATGATAATTGTCTTTTATTCATGCTATAATTGTGTTATCCGGAAATCGTAATACATGTGTGAATACATAGACACCAACATGTCCCTAGTAAGCCTCTAGTTGACTAGCTCGTTGATCAACAGATAGTCATGGTTTCCTGACTATGGACATTGGATGTCATTGATAACGAGATCACATCATTAGGAGAATGATGTGATGGACAAGATCCAATCCAAAACATAGCACAAGATCGTATAGTTCGTTTGCTAGAGTTTTTCCAATGTCAAGTATCTTTTCCTTAGACCATGAGATCATGTAACTCCCGGATACCGTAGGAATGCTTTGGGTGTACCAAACGTCACAACATAACTGGGTGACTATAAAGGTATACTACGGGTATCTTCGAAAGTGTCTGTTGGGTTGACACGGATCACGACTGGGATTTGTCACTCCGTATGACGGAGAGGTATCTCTGGGCCCACTCGGTAATGCATCATCATAATGAGCTCAAAGTGACCAAGTGTCTGGTCACGGGATCATGCATTACGGTACGAGTAAAGTGACTTGCCGGTAACGAGATTGAACGAGGTATTGGGATACCGACGATCGAATCTCGGGCAAGTAACGTACCGATTGACAAAGGGAATTGTATACGGGGTTGCTTGAATCCTCGACATCGTGGTTCATCCGATGAGATCATCGAGGAGCATGTGGGAGCCAACATGGGTATCCAGATCCCGCTGTTGGTTATTGACCGGAGAGCCATCCCGGTCATGTCTACATGTCTCCCGAACCCGCAGGGTCTACACACTTAAGGTTCGGTGACGCTAGGGTTGTAGAGATATGAATACGCAGTAACCTGAAAGTTGTTCGGAGTCCCGGATGAGATCCCGGACGTCACGAGGAGTTCTGGAATGGTCCGAAGGTGAAGAATTATATATAGGAAGTGCAGTTTCGGCCACCGGAAGAGTTTCAGGGGTCACCGGTATTGTACCGGGACCACCGGGTGGGACCACCCATCCCAGAGGGCCCCATGGGCTGAAGTGGGGAGGGGAACCAGCCCATAGTGGGCTGGTGCGCCCCCCTTGGCCCACCCCCTGTGCCTAGGGTTGGAAACCCTAGGGTGGGGGGGCGCCCCACTTGCCTTGGGGGCCACTCCACCCTTGGCCGCCGCCCCCCTAGGAGATCCCATCTCCTAGGGCCGGCGCCCCCCTTGGGGAGCCTATATAAAGGGGGGGGGAGGGAGGGGCAGCCGGCCCCTTGACTCTTGGCGCCTCCCTCTCCCCTGCTACACCTCTTCCTCTCGCAGAAGAACGGCGAAGCCCTGCTGCGGTGACTGCTGCATCCACCACCACGCCGTCGTGCTGGATCTTCATCAACCTCTCCTCCCCCCTTGCTGGATCAAGAAGGAGGAGACGTCACGCTGACCGTACGTGTGTTGAACACGGAGGTGCCGTCCGTTTGGCGCTAGGATCTCCGGTGATTTGGATCACGTCGAGTACGACTTCCTCATCCCCGTTCTTTGAACGCTTCCGCGCGTGATCTACAAAGGTATGTAGATGCAAGTCGATCACTCATTGCTAGATGAACTCATAGATGGATCTTGGTGAAACCGTATGAAATTTTTTGTTTTCTGCAACGTTCCCCAACACAAGACACCTCTCCGGTCAACAACCAATAGCAGAACCTGGATGCCCATATTGGCTCCTACATATTCTACGAAGATCTTTATCGGTCGTACCGTAATGACAACATACGTAATTCCCTTTGTCCATCGTTATGTTACTTGGCCGAGATTTGATCGTCGGTATGTTCATACCTAGTTCAATCTCGTTACTGACAAGTCTCTTTACTCGTTCCATAATACATCACCTTGTGACTAACTCCTTAGTCATTTGCTTGCAAGCTTATGATGTGTATTACCGAGAGGGCCCAGAGATACCTCTCCGGTACTCAGAGTGACAAATCCTAATATCGATCTATGCCAACTCAACAAACACCTTCGGAGATACCTGTAGGGCATCTTTATGATCACCTAGTTACGTTGTGAAGTTTGATAGCACACAAGGTATTCCTCCGGTATCCGGGAGTTGCATAATCTCATAGTCGAAGGAATATGTATTTGACATGAAGAAAGCAATAGCAATAAAATTGAACGATCATTATGCTAAGCTAATGGATGGTTCTTGTCCATCACATCATTCTCCTAATGATGTGATCTCGTTATCAAATGACAACACATGTCTATGGTTAGGAAAGCTTAACCATCTTTGATCAACGAGCTAGTCTAGTAGAGGCTCACTAGGGACACATTATTTGTTTATGTATTCATACATACATTTAGGTTTCCAATCAATACAATTCTAGGATGAATAATAAACCTTTATCATGAATAAGGAAATATAAAACAACAACTTTATTATTGCCTCTAGGGCATATTTCCTTCAGTCTCCCACTTGCATTAGAGTCAATAATCTAGTTCACATCGCCATGTGATTAACACCCATAGTTCACATCGCCATGTGACTAACACCCAGAGAGTTTACTAGAGTCAATAATCTAGTTCACATTGCCATGTGATTAACACCCAAAGAGTACTAAGGTATGATCATGCTTTGCTTGTGAGAGAGGTTTAGTCAATGGGTCTGCCACATTTAGATCTGTATGTATTTTGCAAGTTTCTATGTCTACAATGCTCTGCATGGAGCTACTCTAGCTAATTGCTCCCACTTTCAATATGTATCCAGATTGAGACTCGGAGTCATCTGAGTCGGTGTTAAAGCTTGCATCAATGCAACCCTTTATGACGAACTCTTTATCACCTCCATAACCGAGAGTTATTTCCTTAGTCCACTTAGGTAAGTACATATAATTTTGACCGTTGTCTAGTGATCTACTCCTGGATCACTATTGTACCCCCTTCCCAAACTCATGGCAAGGTACACAATAGGTCCACAATATGGCATACTTTATAGAACCTATGGCTGAGGCATAGGGAATCACTTTCATTCTCTTTCTATCTTCTGTCGTGGTCGGGTTTTGAGTCTTACTCAACTTCACACCTCACAATGCAGGCTAGAACTCCTTCTTTGACTGATCCATTTTGAACTTCTTCAAAACTTTTGTCAAGGTATGTGCTTTGTGAAAGTCCTATTAAGCGTCTCGATCTATCCCTATAATCTCCATGCCCAATATATAAGCAACTTCACCGAGGTCTTTCATTGAAAAATTCTAATTCAAGCATCCTTTTCTGCTATCCAGAAATTTTATATCATTTCCAATCAACAATATGTCATCCACATATAATATTGGAAATGCTACAGAGCTCCCACTCACTTTCTTATAAATACAGGCTTCACCGAAAGTCTGTATAAAACCATATGCTTTGATCACCTCATCAAAGCGTATATTCCAACTTCGAGATGCTTGCATGTAGCGATCCGACCTCAGACGGTCAAATCTCTGTGTATAAGTGTCATCCCTGGATCGGTAATGCTGACACACACAGTACTCGAGGATTTATAACAGAGTTCAATCACACACTTATTACAACAATGTCTCAAAACAGAACTTATTACAATAATATGGCTGAAGGCCATCTAAATAAGATAACAGTGGAAGCTTCGAAGGTAAATGAGTCCATCAACTCCAACGACATAGCTGAGTGTACGACAACGACCTAGCACACCTTACTCTTCGTCTGAAAACTATGCAACATAATACGTTGCAGCCTGTGTAGGTCAGCACATGGAATATGCTGGTAAAATAACACTATAGAGCAATGAACAGAAAAAACTATCACTACATGCATATATGGCTGGTGGAGGCTCTATGGTTATCATTTGCAGAAAGTTAGTTTTTCCCTACAACAAAGGAATATATTTTATTTAACTACAAAGTTTGTTGAAAACATTGAGAATGGTAACCCCATCTAAATCCCAAATTAATAATCAATAACCCAACAAATTTATTAAGTAAAGTGATGAGATCAACATAATAATTCAGGCACCAGATACTCAAGGTGTCCATAAGCGGGGACACGACTAATCATGATTAGTTTGTACACTCTGCAGAGGTTTGCGCACTTTTCCCCACAAGACTCGATCTCCTCCATTTAATTTCTCGCATTACATGGTGTTTGAGAAACGGATGACCAAGACACAGTCTTTCAGAAGCGTTAGCTTGTTACGACGGGTAGACAGTACCACCTACATCCCCTTCATCTGCTAGTCTACCACTATAAGAGGTCACACAACATACTCAACTATGCCAGAGCCATAATGGCTTGTGGTACACACAGAAGTTTCCAGCATGAATAACATAATGATCCCTTTGACCCTGGGTGGCAAACCATAGGATGATCACACGGATTCCTCGGGATCTCCTTGGACAACACTGGATTCCCCGGGTGCCCACAAACCAATCCACCTAGATGTGTATTAAAGTAGCCACCTTAAGTTAAACCTTAGTTAACAATAATTTCTCACATCTTCATGAATTATCTCAAACCAAACCACGTCTACGAGGATATCATAGCAGTATAAGCATACGTAGAAAGTACCCAAGGTTTGATATAAGACATTAGGTGCTACCTCATCAACTACTTCCCAATACCCACATGTTATCAAACCTACTCATGCAATGTTTGAGGGTTGAAACTAATGCATAAAAACTGGGTAATAAAGGGATATGATCAAAGTGTTACTTGCCTTGCTGACGATCTGAAAACCCTAGTGATTCGTAGTAGCATGCTTCGCACTCCAGAAACTCTATCGTGAACAAACAATAGCACACATAAGCACTCAAGCATAATATGCAAAGGTAAAACTCAAGAGAAAAGATCTAAACTGAAAGTTCAACTGAATAGTTTCCATTTGCAAAAAGAATCAACCGAATCGGAGCTACGAAACTCAAACTGCGATCAAAAGAAGTTCGAATTCAAATCAGCTTGAAACCAAATTTTAATTTTGTCAAAATCATGTTCAAGTTTATTATCTGGAAAGAGGGGAACAGGACAAAGATTTTGCCGTTGGTTTCACTGGATTTGGACAAACGAGCAGAAAGTAGCGAGGGTTTGAAGATCAGGGACTAATCTATGATAAAAGTATTCGCAGATAGGTCCCTGGCCAAAAAATTAAAATAAAAAGAAAAACCTAACGAACGAATGTTCGCTAACAGAACTAAATGAACGAATTCATTCGTTAATAGAAACTAACCCATGAATGTTCGTTAATTAACAAGCTAATATAAAAAACAAATCTAACCTAAACCGGAAAAAGAAAGAAAACCGAGCGGGTTTTGCGGTTTTTACCGGTTTATGAAAAAAACCGGCAGCGAGATCCAGCGCGGCTCCGACGACTTCGGCTGGTTCGGCGAGGCGGCGCGAGGCAGGGCAGCGAGCGGCGGGGTGCGGCGAAGGGAGGCGGGGAGCGGCGCGGGGCGGCGGCGGCTTATAAAGACCGGGGGGGGGGGGTCAGCCCGGCTCGGAGAAGGGACACGAGGCGGCGGCGGACTCAGAGTCCGGTCCGGACTCCAGCGAGGCGTGTGGGAGCGGGACTCCGTCCCGGCGCGGGAAGACGACGGCGGTAGCGGGCCGGCTGGGCTGGGCCTTCGGCCCAGTCGGGCAAAGAAGCTTTTTTAAAAAAAAATCGCCCGAAAGAAAAATCCTAATAAAATATTAAAAAATCCTAAAAATACCAGAAACAATTTTCACCGTCCAAACCTAATATTTAGGACAAGATGAACAATTCTCTCACCTAAAATGCAATTTTTAAAAATGCATATTTTTTCTAATTCAAATAAAATACAAATAAAATAATAATTTAATTTTAAAATTTCTTCTCCAATATTCCTTTCTTATTTAAGAAGTCATTTTATCTTCTCTCTTTTATTTTTATTATTGGAAATAATTGGAGAGAAAATATTAAAATCAAATTGATCCTCTTTTCAAATTTGAGAAAAAAAATTCAAATATGAAAGTTTGTGAAATCCCCAACTCTCTCCTTGGGTCCTTGAGTTGCTTAAGATTTCTAGGATCACAACCAAAATGCAAATGAAATATGATATGTATATGATGACCTATGTATAACATCCAAATTGAAAATTGGGATGTTACAAACCTACCCCCTTAAGATGAATCTCATCCTCGAGATTCGGATTGGCTAGGAAATAGGTGTGGGTGGTCTTTCCGTAGGTCTTCTTCTCGCTCCCAAGTGGCTTCTTCCTCGGTATGGTGGCTCCACTGAACTTTGCAAAACTTGATAACCTTGCTGCGTGTTACTCGGCTGGCAAACTCGAGAATCTTGACGGGTTTCTCCTCGTAGGTTAGGTCACTTTCCAATTGAATGGCTTCCAGGGGCATTGTATCTCTTAGAGGAATATCGGCCATTTCAGCATGGCACTTCTTCAACTGGGAAACATGAAACACATCATGAACTCCTAACAATCCTTCTGGTAACTCCAGCTTGTAGGCCACTTCTCCCATACGTTCCAAAACTCGGTATGGTCCTAAAAATCTTGAGGCTAATTTTCCCTTAACTCCAAATCGCTTAACTGCTCGAAGCGGTGACACACGAAGATATGCTCTGTCTCTGACTTCGTAGACTACCTCCTTGCGTTCAGTATCGGCATAACTCTTTTGCCTGGACTGAGCTACTTTCAGTCTATCACGAATCAATTTAACCTTCTCTTCAGACTCCTTAATTAAATCTGGTCCAAACAACTGACGGTCTCCGACTTCATCCCACATTAATGGTGTCCTGCACCTTCTTCCATACAAAGCTTCGAAAGGGGCCATCTTCAAACTAGCCTGGTAGCTGTTGTTGTATGGGAACTCTACGTAGGGGAAGTTATCATCCCAACTAGATCCATAATCTAGTGCACAAGCTCTCAACATGTCCTCCAGAATCTGATTGACTCTCTCGGTCTATCCATATGTCTGCGGATGAAAGGTTGTACTAAACTCTAGCCTCGTACCCAAAGTCTGGTGTAACTGATTCCAAAACTTCAAAGTAAGCCGTGTTCCTCTATATGATACGATGGTCCTCAAAACTCCATGCGGACATACGATCCTGGTCATGTATATCTTGGCCAACTTCGCACTCGTAGAAGTGGTTTTCATGGGGATAAGGTGAGCCACTTTGGTCAAGAGATCTACTACTACCCACATGGAGTCATATCCTGATCGGGTCCTGGGTAATCCGGTGATGAAATCCATGCCAAGTTTATCCCAGTTCCATTCGGGTATCAACATAGGCTGTAGTAATCCTGCTGGCTTCTGATGTTCTGCCTTCACTCTCTGACATACATCACATACTGCTACATACTCGGCAATATCCTTCTTCATACCTGTCCACCAGAAATGTTCCTTCAAATCCAAATACATCTTGGTGTTTCCGGGGTGAATCGAGTATGGTGAGTCATGGGCTTCCTGAAGTATTAACTTCCTGATCTCCGCATTATTGGGCACATATATACGGTCTTCAAACCATAAAGTTTCATGCTCACCCTCATGAAAACCCTTGGCTTTTCCTTTGCTCATCTTCTCCTTTATCTCAGCAATTTCTTTATCATCCTTCTGAGCTTCTCTAATCTTTCCCAATAATGTGGACTGAACCTCCATTGCTGCAACAAAACCTCTTGGAACTATTTCCAAACGAAGTTCCTTGAGATCGTCGACTAACTCCTGCGGTAATCCTCCGCTTACGAGGGTATTGACATAGCTCTTGTGACTCAAAGCGTCTGCTACGACATTGGCCTTTCCTGGATGATAATGTAGCTTCATATCATAATCCTTTATTAGCTCTAACCATCTCCTCTGCCTGAGATTCAACTCCTTCTATGTGAAAATGTACTTCAAACTCTTGTGATCCGTGTACACATCAAACGGTTTCCAATAAGAAAATGTCTCCAGGTCTTGAGCGCATGCACTACGGCTGCTAACTCCAAATCATGCGTGGCATAATTCAACTCATGAGGTCGAAGCTGACGTGAGGCATATGAAACAATTCTTCCGTCCTGCATAAGTACACCTCCAAGTCCTAGGTGAGAAGCGTCGCAATAAACTTGGAAATCCTTGCGTATATCCGGAAGAATCAACACTGGGGCTATAACCAAACGTTTCTTCAACTCCTGAAAACTAGCCTCACATTCCTCGGTCCATTTGAATTTGGTGTCCTTCTTCAACAACTCCGTCATGGGTTTCGCAATTTTGGAAAAATTCTCAATGAACCTCCTATAATATCCCCGAGTCCCAGAAAACTGCGAATCTCTCCTACCGAGGTGGGTGCCAACCACTCAGTGACAGATTGAACCTTGGTAGGGTCTACTGCTATACCTTCTCCTGATATAACATGTCCAAGAAATCTAACTTCCTTCAACCAAAACTCACATTTGCTGAACTTGGCGTATAGCTGATGTTCCCTGAGCTTCTCGAGAACTAAGCACAAATGCTCCTTGTGCTCCTCTTCATTCTTCGAGTACACCAATATATCATCAATGAACACCATAACAAACTTATCCAAAAATTCCATGAACACCTTGTTCATCATACTCATAAAATAGGCAGGGGCGTTAGTCAATCCAAAAGACATGACCGTGTACTCATATGGCCCATACCTTGTGGTAAAAGCTGTCTTAGGTATTGATACGTCTCCAATGTATCTATAATTTTTGATTGCTCCATGCTATATTATCTTCTGTTTGGGACATTATTGGGCTTTATTATCCACTTTTATATTATTTTCGGGACTAACCTATTAACCGGAGGCCCAGCCCAGAATTGCTGTTTTTTTGCCTATTTTAGGGTTTCGAAGAAAAGGAATATCAAACGGAGTCCAAACGGAATGAAACCTTCGGGAACGTGATTTTTGGAACGAACAAGATCCAGGAGACTTGGACCCTACGTCAAGCAACCAACAGGGAGGCCATGAGGTAGGGGGCGCGCCTACCCCCCAGGCGCGCCCTCCACCCTCGTGGGCCCTCTGTTGCTCCACCGACGTACTTCTTCCTCCTATATATACCTACATACCCCCCAAACAATCAGATACAGAGCCAAAACCCTAATTCCACCGCCATAACTTTCTGTATCCATGAGATCCCATCTTGGGGCCTGTTCCGGAGCTTCGCCGGAGGGGGCATCGATCACGGAGGGCTTCTACATTAACACCATAGCCTATCTGATGAAGTGTGAGTAGTTTACCTCAGGCCTTCGGGTCCATAATTATTAGCTAGACGGCTTCTTCTCTCTTTTTGGATCTCAATACAAAGTTCTCCCCCTCTCTTGTGGAGATCTATTCGATGTAATCTTCTTTTTGCGGTGTGTTTGTTGAGACTGATGAATTGTGGGTTTATGATCAAGTTTATCTATGAACAATATTTGAATCTTCTCTGGATTGTTTTATGTATGATTGGTTATCTTTGCAAGTCACTTCAAATTATCAGTTTGGTTTGGCCTACTAGATTGATCTTTCTTGCAATGGGAGAAGTGCTTAGCTTTGGGTTCAATCTTGCGGTGTCCTTTCCCAGTGACAGTAGGGGCAGCAAGGCACGTATTGTATTGTTGCCATAGAGGATAACAAGATGGGGTTTTCATCATATTGCACAAGTTTATCCCTCTACATCATGTCATCTTGCTTAAGGCGTTACTCTGTTCTTACGAACTTAATACTCTAGATGCATGCTAGATAGCGGTCGATGTGTGGAGTAATAGTAGTAGATGCAAGCAGGAGTCGGTCTACTTGTCTCAGACGTGATGCCTATATACATGATCATACCTAGATATTCTCATAACTATGCTCAATTCTGTCAATTGTTCAACAGTAATTTGTTCACCCATCATAAAATACTTATGCTCTTGAGAGAAGCCACTAGTGAAACCTATGGCCCCCGGGTCTATCTTCATCATATTAAATCTTCCAATACTTAGTTATTTTCTTTGCTTTTATTTTACTTTGCATCTTTATCATAAAAATACCAAAATATTATCTTATCATATCTATCAGATCTCACTCTCGTAAGTGACCGTGTAGGGATTGACAACCCCTTATCGCGTTGGTTGCGAGGATTTATTTGTTTTGTGTAGGTGCGAGGGACTGGCGCGTAGCCTCCTACTGGATTGATACCTTACTTCTCAAAAACTAAGGGAAATACTTACGCTACTTTGCTACACCACCCTTTCCTCTTCAAGGGAAAACCAACGCAAGTGCTCAAGAGGTAGCAAGAAGGATTTCTGGCGCCGTTGCCGGGGATGTCTACGCAAAAGTCAACATACCAAGTACCCATCACAAACCCTTATCTCCCGCATTACATTATTTTCCATTTTCCTCTCATTTTCCTCTCCCCCACTTCACCCTTGCCGCTTTATTCGCCCCCCTCTCTCTCTATCCCCCCTCTCTTTCTCTATTTGCCTCTTTTTGCCCATTTCTCATTTGCTTGTGTGTTGGATTGCTTGTTTGTCACGATGGCTCTTCCCCAATTTTGTGATCTTCACCTTAAAAGGTTAGAAGAAATCGAAAACAACATTAGGAGTTTTATGGTCTTGCAATTTGAGCATAATAGTTTCTTTAGAAACGAGCTTAAGGAACAAAAAATATTTATGAGTTATATGAATAAAGAGCTCGATGATATGTCTAAAGAATTTGATGGTTTGAGATCCCAAATTGCTTGTCTTGAGAAGTTAATAGCTAAAGTTTCGGATAAGCAGGCTACCTTAGTTAATAAGATGGCCGCTAAACCGGAAGACCATGATAATAAAGATGAAGATCTAAAAGTTATTGATGTGTCCCCTATTAAATCGTTGTTTTGCAATATGAATCTTGATAATTATGGGACTGAATATGATCCACCTTTACCTAGAAGGCGTTCCAAAAATTCGGAGTTTTTAGATCTTGATGCTAAATTTGATAAAAGTGGGATTGAAGAGATCAAAACTCTAGATGTTAATGAACCTACTATTTTGGATTTCAAGGAATTTAATTATGATAATTGCTATTTGATCGATTGTATTTCCTTGTTGCAATCCGTGCTAAATTCTCCTCATGCTTATAGTTAGAATAAAGCTTTTACCAAACATATCGTTGATGCTTTGATGCAAACTTATGAAGAAAAACTTGAGTTGGAAGTTTCTATCCCTAGAAAACTTTATGATGAGTGGGAACCAACTATTAATATTAAAATTAAAGATCATGAATGCTATGCTTTGTGTGATTTGGGTGCTAGTGTTTCCACGATTCCAAAGACTTTGTGTGATTTGTTAGATTTCCGTGATTTTAATGATTGCTCTCTAAACTTGCACCTTGCGGATTCCACTATTAAGAAACCTATGGGAAGAATTAATGATGTTCTTATTGTTGCAAATAGGTTATGTGCCCGTAGATTTTATTGTTCTTGACATAGATTGCAATCCTTCATGTCCTATTATTCTTGGTAGACCTTTCCTTAGAACGATTGGTGCAATTATTGATATGAAGGAAGGAAATATTAGATTCCAATTTCCGTTATGGAAAGGCATGGAACACTTTCCTAGAAAGAAAATTAAATTACCTTATGAATCTATTATGAGAGCCACTTATGGATTGCCTACCAAAGATGACAATACCTAGATCTATCCTTGCTTTTTATGCCTAGCTAGGGGCATTAAACGATAGCGCTTGTTGGGAGGCAACCCAATTTTATTTTTATTCCTTGCTTTTTGCTCCTGTTTTGGGTATATGCTTCTCACAAACCGGAGCTTCTGAAAGCAAGCATGATGGTTTTCAGTAGGGAACATCCTACCTTTGGGGATGAAACGATATCCATTGCCTCTTATTGCTTTCAATTTTTTCTCGTGTCAACATAAAACAACAAGAGTGTTGTGTGAATTTTTGTGATTTTTCGGGGTTCATTTGGACATTTTTATGCATTAACTGAGTTTTCAATGCATTTTATGTGCATAATTCAAATTTGAAGTACATGCACATGCTCCAGTGCATATAAATTGGTTGAAAAATCAAATATGTGTCCATGGGTGCATGCTTACGTCCCATGCAAGAAATGGGAATGAATTTCAAACACCAGGGCACCGTTGATTGCCGGCAAAACATTGAGATGCCGGTTTTTTAAATTCTAGTAAATCCAAAACTCGTCTGATATTCATGAAACTTGGCATGTTATCATGGAGCGGCATCAACATGCCGTGGTACAAATTTTGTCCCATTTGGGGCAGGTTTGGGTATATGCTTCTCACAAACCGGAGCTTCTAACAACAAGCATGATGGTTTTCGATAGGGAACGTCCCACCTTTGGGGACGAAACAATATCCGTTGCCTCTTATTGCTTTCAATTTTTTTTCTCGTGTCAACATAGAACAACAAGAGTATTGTGCAATTTTTTGTGATTTTTCGGGGTTCGTTTGGACATTTTTATGCATTAACTGAGTATTGAGTTTTCAATGCATTTTATGTGCATAATTCAAATTTGAACTACATGCACATGCTCCGGTGCATATAAATTGGTTGAAAAATAAAATATGTGTGCTTGTGTGCATGCTTAGGTCCCATGCAAGAAATGGCAAGGAATTTCAAACACCGGGGCACCGTTGATTGCCGGCAAAACATTGAGATGCTTGGTTTTTAAATTCTAGTAAATCCAAAACTCGCTAAAATTCATGAAACTTGGCATGCTATCATGGAGCAGCATCAACATGCCGTGGTACAAATTTTGTCCCATTTGTGGCAGGTTTTGGTATATGCTTCTCACAAACCGAAGCTTCTAACAACAAGCATGATGGTTTTCGGTAGGGAACGTCCCACCTTTGTGGACGAAACGATATCCATTGACTCTTATTACTTTCAATTTTTTTCTCGTGTCAACATAGAACAACAGGAGTGTTGTGCGAATTTTTGTGATTTTTTGGGGTTCGTTTGGACATTTTTATGCATTAACTGAGTTTTCAATGCATTTTATGTGCATAATTCAAATTTGAACTACATGCACATGCTCCAGTGCATATAAATTGGTTGAAAAATCAAATTTGTGTCCTTGAGTGCATGCTTAGGTCCCATACAACACATGGGAATGAATTTCAAACACTGGGGCGCCGTTGATTGCCGGCAAAACATTGAGATGCCTGGTTTTTAAATTCTAGTAAATTCAAAATTTTGTTAACCATTCATGTGACGCAATGTGTCTTGGTTTTAATGGCTGTAGGAGGTGCTGTGCGGACAGATGCTTGACCTTGACTGAATGGGAGGGTGCGAGCGCCGTCCGGTGCGCAGGCTGACCGAGAGGCATGCAAGCTGTCCTCGAGTGCGCAGGCTCATCGAAAAGCGTGCAAGCTGTATGCTACGTAGGCTCACTGGGAAGCGAGCCTTTTGATTTCCATGGCCTCCTGCCTTGCCCGCATCCTCTCCATTAATGGCGCCCAAGCCGCAGTTTAATTTTCTTTTTAAATATAAAACACTCATCACAAACGTTTTGGTTAGAACACCCGTATGAAAACCGACAGCTTCCCCAGGAAGCCAAGAGAAAATGTGTCGAGTATGATTTCTGCAGCTCTTGATCGCAAACGATTTAGATAGAACACTAGTATGCAAACTGAGAGCAGCGCAGGATTTGTGCATCTCTTCAACACAAACGGTTGTTCTGGATGACCCGTGTGCAACCGCGTACAAACAATTTGGTAAGATTTGCATCTGTCATATTGGGTATGTTGCCATTTGTCAAGCTGTAAAGATTTACATTTGTTGATCTAGTTACGTTGCCATTTGTCAATCCTTGTAACAGTGTGATTTGTCAAAATATGCAGCTAGAAATCATTAGCACTATGTAATTTTTGCAACTAAAATTCAGTAATTAAGCATAGATTTCATTCATACATTAAGCAGTCGTTCTTAATTTATACAAACAGTTCAACTCGACAGCTGAACCGACCAAACTTCTTCCCAATTGTTGTCAACCACGTACTGAAATAGCTAGTTCAACTATATATACTAGCTAATTTTAAGTATGTTGTACAGTTCGACCACACATCTATAGTCGGATGAACTGAACAAAATAGCCCCTAAATACTACTACTACCACGAAGGGGCTTTGTGCTACTTCTGGCAGCCTCTCCTCTGCCGAGTGCACTCAGTAAGAGGCACAGGAGGAGGAGGAGCCTACCGATGAGCTAGACAAATGCAATATGGTGCCTGCCGCTGCTGCATGTTCAGCGATGCTTGCCAGCTCGAATGCCCACTGCCGCTCCAGACAATCCCTCTTGAAGTGGCCAGACTGCTAGTAGATCTCTTGATTCCTCGCCTCTACATCGGCGTGTGCTGTGGCCAAGGCTGCGGTAAGGCTCTTTGCATGCTCGACGAAGCGCTCCTCCTCTTCTCGCAGGAACTCGATGTAGCGCACAAGGTCGCTGACGCATGTGCGGGCCTCCACCTCCGCCCCCTCCTTCGGGCGATGGTGGCGGAGCGGGTGATGATCCCTGCGGTCGACGGTGGGCCGGCGGCCACGGCAGCCGATGATGGGGTTGCGGCCACGACCACCACCTCCCGCCTTCGGGCCACGGTGGCGGAGCGGATGATGGCCACGGAGGCCGGTAGTGGGGTGGCGGCCACGACGGCCACCTCCCGCCTTCAGGCCACGGCGGCGGAGCGGGGGATGGCCTTGGCTTTCGACGGTGGTGTGGCGGTAATGGCGGCCGACAATAGCTGCCGACGGGCAGCGGCCGCAGAGCGTGTGGTGGGTGTCCCGCACACACCCAACATGGACGCCACACGCACTACACTACGCCGGGGACTGCACCGCCGCCACGGTGTAACCTCCCAACTAGAGCTGTCCTCTGATGACAGCGGAGTGGCTGAGCGACGACGACAGACCGGTGCCATTGGCGATTGTGGAAGAAGCAGATGAGATAAGCTACAGGGAGGGAGGGGAAAATGCGACGCTGGACTCGCCGGCCATGAGGGTTTTTATAGCAGGCCGGTAAGCATCGGGATTTTTGAGGATTTCACCAAGTCGGGCAGGAAGCTTGCGCGGGAACCTGCGAGGTTGCGTGGGAACGGGCTCACCGATGATTCATTGGCGCCACCGTTTGGCCAAAAGAACGCCCCCGCGCGCCGCGTAAGCTTGCGCTGTAAGCCGTCTGCGGCAGCGGGGTGACAATACGTGCGTGAGGAGGACGAGAGGACACGTACACATACAGTTAATAAAAAATGTTTGCGATTTAATTACCTACTATACCCCGTCCTGGTTTATAAGTAGGATTTATTAACTAATAAAATACGAATGCATGTCGCCATAGATTATATCGTTGGAGTCGTATTTGAACATAGTTTCTAGCTATACAATTTTTGTAATATGCATTAACACTTTTTTGGTTAAATTTAAGATTATATACCAGCAAGCGTTTGCCTGCAACACACACGGCTTATTCCATCACAAACAGCTCTGATGGATCAACCGTCTGCCACGTATCGCACATGCAACTCTAATCTGATTCATGCTTGATCTCTCCGACATCGTTCGCACAGTCCGTCTTATTTGCCATGTATCATTGTACTATCCTCTGCTCGCATCCCTAGGCAAGCTCTACTCGCCGTTAGGCGTGATACATCTCCAACGTATCTACTTTTCCAAACATTGTTGCCCTTGTTTTGGACTCTAACTTGTATGATTTGAATGGAACTAATCCAGACTGACGCTGTTTTTAGCAGAATTGCCATGATGTTGTTTTATGTACAGAAAACAAAAGTTCTCGGAATGACCTAAAACTCCACGAGATATCTTACAATAAATAATAAAAAATCCTCGCCAAAGATGAAGACCAGGGGGCCCACACCCTTCTCACGAGGGTGGGGGGCGCCCCCCTAGGGCGCGCCCCCTACCTCATGGGTCCCCTGGAGACCCCCCGACTCCAACTCCAACTCTATATAACTGCTTTCGGGGAGAAAAAATAAGAGAGAAGAAATCATCATGTTTTAAGTATACGGAGCCGCCGCCAAGCCCTAAAACCTCTCGGGAGGGCTGATCTGGAGTCTGTTCGGGGCTCCGGAGAGGGGAATCCGTCGCCATCGTCATCACCAACCATCCTCTATCACCAATTTCATGATGCTCACCGCTGTGCGTGAGTAATTCCATCGTAGGCTTGCTGGACGGTGATGGGTTGGATGGGATCTATCATGCAATCGAGTTAGTTTTGTTAGGGTTTGATCCCTAGTGTCCACTATGTTGTGAGATTGATGTTGCTATGACTTTGCTATGCTTAATGCTTGTCACTAGGGCCCGAGTGCCATGATTTCAGATCTGAACCTATTATGTTTTTATCAATATATGAGTGTTCTTGATCCTATCTTGCAAGTCTATAGTCACCTATTATGTGTTATGATCCATTAACCCCGAAGTGACAATAATCGAGATACTTACCGGTGATGACCGTAGTTTGAGGAGTTCATGTATTCACTATGTGTTAACGCTTTGTTCCGGTTATCTATTAAAAGGAGGCCTTAATATCCCTTAGTTTCCGTAAGGACCCCGCTGCCACGGGAGGGTAGGACAAAAGATGTCATGCAAGTTCTTTTCCATAAGCACGTATGACTATGTTCGGAATACATGCCTACATTATATCAATGAACTGGAGCTAGTTCTGTGTCACCCTAGGTTATGACTGTTACATGATGAACCGCATCCGGCATAATTCTCCATCACCGATCCATTGCCTACGAGCTTTCCATATATTGTTCTTTGCTTATTTACTTTTCCGTTGCTATTGCTATCATCACTACAAAATACCAAAACATTACTTTTGCAATCATTACCTTTTGCTACCGTTACCACTACTATCATATTACCTTGCTACCAAACACTTTGCTGCAGATATTAAGTTTCCAGGTGTGGTTGAATTGACAACTCAGCTGCTAATACTTGAGAATATTCTTTGGCTCCCCTTGTGTTGAATCAACAAATTTGGGTTGAATACTCTACCCTCGAAAACTGTTGCGATCCCCTATACTTGTGGGTTATCAAGACCAATTTCTGGCGCCATTGCCGGGGAGCATAGCTCCATTCTTTGAGTCACGTGGGATTTATATCTGCTGGACACTATGAAGAACTTGAGAGATCCAAAAACCAAGATCTATCCCTCAACTACGAGGGGAGGTAAGGAACTGCCATCTAGCTCTGCACTTGATTCACCTTCTGTTATGAGTAAGCTTGCGACACCTACACCTGCTTCTGCTATTCGTTCTGATATGTCGCATGTTATTGATGATGCTACTTCTGCTATGCATGATACTTATGATGAAACTACCTCTATGCCTGATACTACTATGCCACTTAGTGATTTTCTAGAGGAACGACTTGCTAGGGCTAGAGAGATTGAAAATATTGAATCTGATTATGAAGATGAAAGTGATGATGAAGAATCACTTGTTATTCCTGAGGGTTATTTATTTGATCAAGATGCTTCTTTAACTATTTTAGCCTGCAAAGATAGATATGAACTCAAAAGGTTATTAGCTAAATGGAATAAGCAATCTCCAAATGCTAGGATGAGACCTGACCCTGCTTTTGCTACTTCACCTATATGTGTTGCTGATAAGGATTATGAATTCTCTGTTGATCTTGATATAATTAATTTGGTTGAATATGATCCTTTTCATGGCTATGAAACTGAAACTGTTGTAGCACATCTTACTAAATTAAATGATATAGCCACCCTGTTCACTAATGATGAGAGATCTTGCTACTTTTATATCCTTAAAATATTTCTGTTCTCATTAAAGGGTGATGCTAAGATATGGTTTAATTCTCTTGATCCTGGTTATGTGCGTAGTCCCCAGGATATGATTTATTACTTCTCTGCTAAATATTTCTCTGCTCATAAGAAACAAGCTGCTTTAAAGGAAATATACAACTTTGTGCAAATTAAAGAAGAGAGTCTCCCACAAGCTTGGGGGAGGTTTCTCAAGTTACTTAATGTTTTGCCTGATTATCCTCTTAAGAAAAATGAAATACTTGATATCTTTTATAATGGACTAACCGATGCTTCCAGAGATTACCTGGATAGTTGTGTCGGTTCTCTTTTCAGGGAAAGAACACCGGATGAAGCTGAAATCTTATTGAATAATATGTTGACAAATGAAAATAATTGGGCACCTCCTGAGCCAGCTCCTGCCCCAATTAACGATCCTATACCTAAACAAACTCCAAAGAAGAGGGGTATTCTACTACACAGTCCTGAAGATATGCAAGAGGCAAAGAAATCTATGAAAGAAAAAGGTATTCAAGCTGAAGATGTTAAGAATTTACCTCCTATTGAATAAATACATGGTCTTAATTTACCGCCTGTTGAAGAAACATATGATCTTAATCCTTTATTTATCGAAGAACCTCCAGACCTCGATAACCCGACACATGTAGTAAAGGTAAATTCACTCTATAGATATGATAAAACTGAAATCCCTCCTGCTAGAATTGCTAGTCAATGCTTGGATGAATTTGATAATTTTATGATCAAGCAAGAAGACTTCAATGCTTATTTTGGTAGACAATTAAAACAAGATGCTGATATGATTAAATACTTAGGTGATTATATGGATAATATTAGAGGTGAACTTAAACTTGTTAGCAAACATGCTTCTATGGTTACCACTCAAGTAGAACAAGTACTTAAAGCTCAAAAGGAATTGCTCAATGAGATGAATAGTAAGAAAAATAATTATGTTGTTAAAGTGGCTACTAGAACTGGTAGAATGACTCAGGAACCTTTGTATCCTGAAGGCCACCCTTAGAGAATTGAGCAAAGTTCTCAAAGAAATAAAATTGATGCACCTAGTTCTTCTAAAAAGAAGAAAAAGAAAAATGATAGAACTGTGAAAACTTCTAGTGAACCTATTGCTGAACCACCTGATAATCCAAATGATATATCTATGTCTAATGCTGAAACTCAATCTGGTAATGAACATGAACCTAATGAAAATGTTAATGATGATGTTCATAATAATGCTCAACCTAGTAATGATAATGATGTAGAAATTGAACCTATTGTTGATCTTGATAACCCACAATCAAAGAATCAACGTTATGATAAGAAAGACTTTGTTGCTAGGAAACATGGTAAAGAAAGAGAACCTTGGGTTCAGAAACCCATGCCTTTTCCTCCCAAACCATCCAAGAAAAAGGATGATGAGGATTTTGAGCGCTTTGCTGAAATGATTAGACCTATACTTTTGCGTATGCGATTGACTGATATGCTTAAAATGAATCCTTATGCTAAGTACATGAAAGATATTGTTACAAATAAAAGAAAGATATCGAAGCTGAAATTTACACCATGCTTGCTAATTATACTTTTAAGGGTGGAATACCAAAGAAACTTGGGGATCTAGGAGTACCTACTATACCATGCTCCATTAAAAGAAACTATGTTAAAACTGCTTTATGTGATCTTGGGGTCGGTGTTAGTGTTATGACTCTCTCTTTATATCGTAGACTTGATTTGGATAAGTTGACACCTACTAAAATATCTTTGCAAATGGCTGATAAATCAACTTCTATACCTGTCGGTATTTGTGAGGATGTGCCTGTTGTGGTTGCAAACGTTACTATTTTAACGGACTTTGTTATTCTTGATATTCTCGAGGACGATAGTATGTCTATTATTCTTGGAAGACCTTTTCTTAATATTGCAGGGGCTGTTATTGATTGCAACAAAGGCAATGTCACTTTTCATGTTAATGGTAATGAGCATACAGTACATTTTCCGAGGAAACAACCTCAAGTTC
This sequence comes from Triticum aestivum, assembly GCF_018294505.1. NCBI lineage: Eukaryota > Viridiplantae > Streptophyta > Magnoliopsida > Poales > Poaceae > Triticum > Triticum aestivum. The sequence goes on from NC_057800.1 coordinate 143,349,687, forward strand.
ATAGTATCAATTCTATCGGAAAAATTCCATCGATTATATTTGGAGGTTTTGAATTTCCTCTTCCTACTGTCAAGAAGAAATATGATATACTTATTATTTGGGATGTGCATATCCTCGTTGAGGTAACCTTGTGTTATTCGAAATTTCTCCGGTTTCATGTTAATCGGAATGAGTTTGTTAACAAGACTTGATCAACCTTGTTAGTGGATTCCTTTTGACGAGCATGAGATGGATGAAACTAGAAGCACAACCCTCTGTACCCTTTCTATAGTTTATGTTATTTAGTTGAAATAAAACAAAATAAATAATTCTCTGTGTGTTATCTGATTATCCGTGCAATATAAAAATACCTCGAAAATAAAAGTTCTCCAAATGCCCTAAAAATTAAATATGATTTTTATAGAATATTTGAGGATTTATGGAACAAAGAACACACCAGGGGGGCCAACCACCTTGCCATGAGGGTGGAGGGCGCGCCCACCCCCCTAGGGCGCCCCCTGCCTTGTGGGCCCACGGTGGCCCTCCTCCACTTATTCTTTCAGCCACACACTTCATCTTCCTCCCCCAAACACAAAAAACCAACTCAAACCCGAGTCCAAGCTCGTTTTGCTGCCATTTTCGATCTCCTTGCTCAAAGCACCTCTCACAAAACTGCTTGGGGAGATTGTTTCTTGGTATGTGACTCCTCCATTGGTCCAATTAGTTTTTATTCTAGTGCTTTATTCATTGCAAATTTGTGTTTCTTAGGTGACCCTGTTCTTGAGCTTGCATGTCAAATTTATATGGTCAAAAGTAGTTCTGATGCATGATATAGGCTCTAGGCACTTGTAGGAGTAGTTGCTATCAATATTATTGAGTTTGGTTTACTTTTATTTTGAAGTTACTAAAAATTTTCAGAATTTTTCAGAGGAAGAAATATGTTTAGGAAAATGTACCAAGGTGGTTCTTCAAAGAAGCAAGGACCCAGGCTTGCAATGCGTGATGCTGACGAAGAGTCACCAAGAGACGCTCTAGTGCGTCCTTGTGAGTGGCTTTCTGAAATTTTTATGGATCGAGCGGGAATCAAAGAAGAATTTAATGCATATTTGCGTAATGCTGATCTTGAGGACTTTGAGGCAGACAAATGCCCCCAGTATCATGAGCTCACAAGCTCTTTTGTGAGGAGGTTTGAGTATTCATCTTCGCGTAATTCTCCTTCAGTCATGTTTGATCTTTATGACAAATCTTATACCATGGACTTAGAGGATTTCACTTTTTCTTGCAAACTTCCACAATGGGGTAGTGTTAGGGATCCCCCTAAATCTGTATTTAGAAACTTTATTGCTAGTATAACTATAGGGGAATCTAGAGATATAACGCAAGCTACCATAGGGAGCATTCACTTTCCTGCTATACATTATTTTGCTCTCTTCATAGGTAGGTGCATAAATGCTAAGGATGAAGCATGTCACATGTGTGTCCCTGACCTTAGCATTCTCAGGAATGCTGTGTTAGGAGACCAATCTTATCATATGGGAGCCATTGTAGCTCGTAGGTTGCATCATAATAGACATAATGGAGATTTTTTGGAGGAATTTATGCAACCCGCTTAGCTAAATTTCTTGAGATAGATGTTCGTGAAGGAGACATGGAGTTGCCTCCTGCTTACTTAGATTTTGATTCTATGGTTCCCCACCATTTTGTCGAGAGGAACGAATCACCTCTCCAGTACCGATTAATCTTTGACAGACGCCGTGCTGTCCATATTACTTTCCCTGCTCCTGCTTTCTTTGATTATCAGGCAAGAGGAGGATATACTATTACCAGAGAGGAGGCAGATGAGTACGAGAGGAGAGCGGAGGCCGCTAGTCGCCACGCTGCAGCTCAGGAGGCGATAGCTGCTGCATCACAGTACAACCCCAACAACTATTATTATGGATATCAGCCAGGCGAGCCGTGGCCATAGACCAACTTAGGCCAAAAGCCTAAGCTTGGGGGAGTATGTAATTCTCACCGACATTACATTTATGTTCACACACACTCATTGCCAGATGTCGGTGATCATACTTTTTCATTGTATCATCCATCCCAGTTTATTTTATTTTATGCTTTCTTCTTGTGTGTTTAATAAACCTTAAGAAAAACCAAAAAAATAGTTGTAGCTTTTAATTAATTTACTTTCCATGCTTGTAGTAGTAATTAAAAAGAAAACCCAAAAATATTTCCCGTTCTTCTTTTGCTTGTTGGGAGCTTTCCCGTGTAAATAGTTTTATTTGTTTTCTTTTCTTTGGGGGTCAGTAGGAGAAGACCATGATTAAATTGTTGAAGTGGCTCTTATATGCATTATTGTTTATCTGACAAAAGAGCCCATATTGCCTTGTCTTCTCCTGTTTATTGAATGCTCGCAGATTCCAGCTTAGTCCAATGCACGTGCACTCTTATTATTATTCACATCGTTCGGTCGTGCAAGTGAAAGGCAATTATGATGATATATGATGGACTGACTGAGATGAGAAAAGCTGGTATGAACTCGACCTCTTTTGTTTTTGTAAATATGATGAGTTCATCGTTCTTGATTCAGCTTGTTATGAATAAACATGTTTGCAATGACAATTAGAGATCATAGTTGCTTGTGCCATGCTTGATTAGCTATGAGTTATAATGGTTTACCTTGCGTTCCAACGTGCTATTAAAATGGTTATGATGTGGCATGATAGGGTGGTATCCTCCTCTGAATGATTTAAGTGACTTGACTTGGCACATGTTCATGCATGTAGTTGAAACAAATCAACATAGCCTTCACGATATTTATGTTCATGGTGGATTATATCCTACTCATGCTTGCATCCAATGTTCATTAATTTTAATGCATGTACATGGCTGTTGTCGCTCTCTAGTTGGTTGCTTCCCAGTCTTTTGCTAGCCTTCACCTGTACTGAGCGAGAATACTGCTTGTGCATCCAAACTCCTTAAACCCCAAAGTTATTCCAGATGAGTCCACTATACCTTCCTATATGCGGTATCTACCTGCCGTTCCAAGTAAATTTGTATGTGCAAAACTCTAAACCTTCAAATAATCATCATGTTTTGTATGCTCGAATAGCTCATGTATCAACTAGGGCTGTCTGTATCTTCCATGTTAGGCGGGTTATTCTCAAGAGGAGTGGACTCCGCTCCTCACTCACGAGATAAAGGGCTGGTCACCAGGATGCCCAGTCCCATGCTTTATGCAAACTAAATCAAAATAATTGCAAAAAAACTCCCCCTGGGACCTGATGTATGTTGGAGGCACTCGTTGTTTCGAGCAAGCCATGGATTGATGTTTGTTGGTGGAGGGAGAGTATAAACTTTACCATTCTGTTTGGGAACCGCCTATAATGTGTGTAGCATGGAAGATATCGCCATCTCTTGGTTGTTATGTTGACAATGAAAGTATACCGCTCAAAATATTGTTCACCTCTATTTTAAAACCGAGCTCTGGCACCTCTACAAATCCCTGCTTCCCTCTGTGAAGGGCCTATCTATTTACTTTTATGTTGAGTCATCACCCTCTTATTAAAAAGCACTAGCTGGAGAGCGCATCTGTCATTTGCATTCATTGCTGTTAGTTTACATTGGGTGTGACTATGATTGGATCTCTTTTACCATGAAATACAATGTCTAGTCAGTCCTTGATCTTTAAAGGTGCTCTGCATTTATGTTTTGCAGTCTCAGAAAGGGCTAGCGAGATACCATATTGTTATATCATATTATGATTGTTTTAAGAAAGTGTTGTCATCCAAGATTTATTATTATGGTTTGCTAGTTGATTATGTTATTGATATGAGTAATCATGAGACCTGAGAATTATTGCAAATGTGGTTAGTTATAATCTTTGCTGAAAACTTGAATGCTAGCTTGACATATTTACAACAACAAGAGCAAACAAAGTTTGTAAAAGTTTTTATTTATTTCTTTTAGTTTGTCAACTGAATTGCTTGAGGACAAGCAAGGGTTTAAGCTTGGGGGATTTGATACGTCTCCAACATATCTACTTTTCCAAATACTTTTGCCCTTGTTTTGGACTCTAACTTGTATGATTTGAATGGAACTAATCCGGACTGACGCTGTTTTCAGCAGAATTGCCATGATGTTGTTTTATGTGCAAAAAACAAAAGTTCTCGGAATGACCTGAAACTCCACAGGATATCTTACAATAAATAATAAAAAATCCTCGCCAAAGATGAAGACCAGGGGCCCACACCCTTCTCACGAGGGTGGGGGGCGCGCCGCCTACCTCGTGGGCCCCCTGGAGACCCCCCGACTCCAACTCCAACTCTATATAACTGCTTCCGGGGAGGAAAAAATAAGAGAGAAGAAATCATCGCGTTTTACGATACGGAGCCGCCGCCAAGCCCTAAAACCTCTTGAGAGGGCTGATCTGGAGTTCGTTCGGGGCTCCGGAGAGGGGAATCCGTCGCCATCGCCATCACCAACCATCCTCCATCACCAATTTCATGATGCTCACCGCCGTGCGTGAGTAATTCCATCGTAGGCTTGCTGGACGGTGATGGGTTGGATGGGATCTATCATGTAATCGAGTTAGTTTTGTTAGGGTTTGATCCCTAGTGTCCACTATGTTCTGAGATTGATGTTGCTATGACTTTGCTATGCTTAATGCTTGTCACTAGGGCCCGAGTGCCATGATTTCAGATCTGAACCTATTATGTTTTCATCAATATATGAGTGTTCTTGATCCTATCTTGCAAGTCTATAGTCACCTATTATGTGTTATGATCCGTTAACCCCGAAGTGACAATAATCGGGATACTTACCGGTGATGACTGTAGTTTGAGGAGTTCATGTATTCACTATGTGTTAACGCTTTGTTCTGGTTATCTATTAAAAGGAGGCCTTAATATCCCTTAGTTTCCGTAAGGACCCCGCTACCATAGGAGGGTAGGACAAAAGATGTCATGCAAGTTCTTTTCCATAAGCACGTATGACTATGTTCGGAATACATGCCTACATTATATCAATGAACTGGAGCTAGTTCTGTGTCACCCTAGGTTATGACTGTTACATGATGAACCGCATCCGGCATAATTCTCCATCACTGATCCATTACCTAGCTACGAGCTTTCCATATATTGTTCTTCGCTTATTTAGTTTTCCATTGCTATTGCTATCATCACTACAAAATACCAAAAACATTACTTTTGCTATCATTACCTTTTGCTACCGTTACCACTACTATCATATTACCTTGCTACCAAACACTTTGCTGTAGATATTAAGTTTCCACGTGTGGTTGAATTGACAACTCAGCTGCTAATACTTGAGAATATTCTTTGGCTCCCCTTGTGTCGAATCAACAAATTTGGATTGAATAATCTACCCTTGAAAACTGTTGCGATCCCCTATACTTGTGGGTTATCAAGGCGCCGCAGCGCGCTCTGCTCGCGTCCGTCGACACGCTCGGCTTGTGGACAACTTTTCCTTGAGGCGACCGTAGAGCGCTCTGCTCGCGTCCCTCCGCGCGCGCTCTGCCAGCGGTTAAGCGTGCGCACGATCACGTCGGGGGCCCCATATGCATGCGGTTCCGCCGTGCGTGTTGCCACGCGATGCAGTTACGTGCGGCACGATGGAGTTACGCGCTGCAAATTAGAACTGCCATCAGGGCTTGCCGATATTCCTGGCCGTCCGACTTCCCCTTTAATTCTCGTGGCCATTATAACCTTTGTCTCTTCAACCTTTCGATCGTGCCCCACAACACAACAAGCACACCCACAACGACACATAGAGAGGGGATGTCCGGCGGCGCTCCAACGGAGTTCGGTGAGCATAGAGTGGAGACCCACGCGAAGGAGACGGATCTCTCAGTGGTGTACACTATTGACCCGGCCGTGGTGGACGACTACATCAACAGCATTGAGCAGTTGCTTGCTGGAGACAAGTACAAGGTGGCCGGCATCGACCTCCAGTACACCGCCGGTCGTCCCGGCATAGACCAGAAGGTTTCCATCGCCCAGTTGTGCGTGCGCCATCATGTCCTCATCTACCACTATTGCATGGCCACATGGCCTTACGACCGTTTCAACAGGTTTGTCAACATCACCGACTACAAGTTCACCATGGTGGATACCAAAGAAGATGTAAAAGCGCTCAGTGTTACGGGCTTGGCGTGCAAGAACCTTGTCGAAATTCGTGACCACTATAGGGTCTAGGGCAGCACGAAGCAGGACTCCCTGGTCGAACTCGCCTCGGCCATCATCGACCCCTACTACGAAAAGATGAAGCAGGATGCCCAGAGAACAAGTCTCGTATCCTGGCACAAGGCCTGGATGCAGCAACTGGATGAACCTCACCTCAGGTTCGCGGCCAAGAGTATGTACACATGCTACGAGATGCACAGGTGGATCATTGACATGAGGAAGTGCCTCGTTACCCAAATCGATGAGCCCGGATCGAGCCACAAGAAGAGCAAGCATCACAAGAAGTAGATGATGATCAGATGATTGTTTATGCTAGTTAATCATGCATGTAATATATAGTTTACTTTATTGGTGTGTGTGGAAATGTCATGTGTGTAGTAGCCACCTATGTAATTATGCATGTAACAGTTTACTTTGGTGTGTGAAAATGCCATGGTTGTAGTAGCCGCCTATGTAAGTGGATGTTTAATTTGGTTATGCAAGCATGTCCTTATAAGTGTGTGTGTGTGTGTGTGTATATATATTGTTGTTCTGTATGCAATCCCATCGCACAACACACACTTCTTATTAGCAGCAACCGTCTATGTTCTTATCGGTCTTCACACACATTTCAGATTACATACCTGTTTGCCGCATATCACACACATCTTGTTAAGTTGAACCATTTCTATTCTCATGTCTCAACGCAAACAGTTCATCCGAGTGAACCGCATGCCGTATATTGCACACACCTTTGATCTGGCTAACCATTTCTTTTGTGTTGCCTAATCACAAACAGTTCATCCGAGTGAACCATATGCTGTGTATCGCACACGCCTCCATCTGGCTGTCCATTTGTTTTGTTCCTCCTCATCACAAATAGTTCATTGAACTGAGCCGTATGCCCTTCATCGCACACGCAACTAAAACCTGAACCATGTTTGATGCATCCATCATCGCAAACGTTTTACACATTTCTGACGGTTTTCATACAACACCATTTGCGATTATGGCATCGCACACAGTTTCTCGAAGGGTCTCTGATCGTAGTGTCGCATTAGCAGCATCCTGCAGTAGTGAACTCCCGAGAGGGAATTCACTTGGGTCCTCCTTGGCGCATGCGTAGATACATACTTGATCCTCTTTCCCTCGGGGGTGGTGAGTAATATTGACTTGCTAGCACAGTCGATGTTTCCTCCGTACTTCGATAGCCAATCCATGCCTAGTATTATATCCAATCCTTGTGACTCCAAAATTATTAGGTCTAAGGGGAAAACATGTCTACCAATGGTTAATGGTAACCGATCACACCATCGGCTGGCCATATACTCTGCTCTTGGCGAGCTTACTAACACGAGTGACCTAAGGGCTAAGGTTGGCAACTTAAACTTGTCCACAAATTCCCTTGATATGTATGAATGCGATGCACCAGTGTCAAAAAGAACGAGAGTGGTAAATGACTTAATCAAAAACTTACTAATCACCGCGTCAGGCTGATCTTCAACTTCCTCCATGTTGATGTGGTTCACCTGACCTCTGGTGAAGGGATTGGGCTTCTTCCCAAAGTTTCCATTTTCATTACCATTCTTCAACTCAGAACAATCATTGGCGTAGTGTCCAGTCTTCCCGCACTTGTAACAGATGACATGACTTAGGTCCTTCTTAGCTGGTGTTGCTGGGTTGGAACGGTTCTGACTGCTGCTTCCTCCATTCCCATTTCCATTCTTAGGGCCGCTATGGTTATACGAGCTTCCTCCATTGTGGGTGTGGCCTCCATGGTTATGGGTGTAACCTCCCGAGTTAGGGGTAAAGCGAGGCTTCTGCTGAGCTCCCGAATTATACTTCCCCTGTCCATACTTCCTTTTGCGGCTCTCTATCTGCTGGTACTTGCCTTCTATCATAAGAGACCTGTCTACCAACTCTTGGTAGTTGGCAAATGTTGCCACCATCAACTGCATACTCAGCTCATCATTCAACCCTTCCATAAACTTCTCCTACTTTGCGGCATCTGCGGCCACATCGTCCGGGGCATAGCGGGCTAATTTGCTGAACTCATCCACATACTGCGCCACAATGCGATTCCCTTGGCGTAAGTTGCAAAACTCACGCTTCTTCATACTCATTGCTCCAGTTGAGACATGTGTTGTGCGAAAAGCTTGCTAAAACTGATCCCAAGTGACATTTGCTATGGGGAAAGTGACTGTGTAATTCTCCCACCATGAGGCTGCTGCTCCATCCAGTTGGTGTGCGGCAAAGCGCACCTTCTCAGCATCTGTGCAACCTGTGGTGGTCAGCTCCCTCCCAATCTTGCGGAGCCAGTCATCAGCAACAATCGGCTCGGTGCTACTGGAAAACACCGACGGATTCAACCTCAGAAAATGGGCTAAGTTGTCAACTAGAGGTGGTGGCGGTGGGTTGTTGTTGTTTTTGTTGTTGTTGTTGTTGCCTTGGTTCTGGACTAGTAGCTGCATCAAGGCATTCTACTGTTGGATCAACTGAGTGAGCTCCGGTGGGAAGACAAATGCGGGGTCACGTCTCGGAGGCATCTGATAGGTTTAGAGGGGTGAGAATAGAATAGAGTGAGGTCTAAGGAGAAAATCACTACCCATATGCACATGAGACAAACACATTCATTTCACACCACTCAATTCAAACAAGGGCATACAAACGATCTAATCTACCATTACAAAATACTCGGACTATTACTATATACATGGGGGAATACTACTGATAATTTGGTGGCCGACTAGAAATTTTGATCGATGGAAGATTCCATGATATCATCTCCAACTTCGTCTTCGTAATCATCATTGCTATCGGGGTCGGAATTGATGCCGTCGATGGTTATGTAGTCTTCGGGATGGTTGTCCTCCTCCGGCGTGGGATCTCCCAGGAATATTCCTAGCTTCTTCTTCAGGTCTTCATTCTTCTCCAGTAGTACTGCAATTTCTTCTTCATATCCATCGCGTGTAGACTTGAGTTCCTCTTCTAGATCCATGTCCTGGTCATCACTTTCTTCATGTCTATCATGCTGGCACACATCTGGTTCTCCTGACGACGAATGTGTTGGTTTAACTCCTGGATGTAGACTGTAATGGATTTATCCCTCCTGGTGCAAATAATCTCCCATTGCTCATCTTGGCGTCCACATATCTGGTAGATGGTGTCCTTAAGATCCTTGTGATATACCTCACCGATGCGTCCCATGGTGATGTGGGCTGCCATGCTCTTTTCTAGATTCCAGGTTGGTGCATCAAAGGAAAACTCTATGGGCTCAGTAACTGGCATGAACGTCCTTCCTGGAACATGAACTCGAATCATCCAACACTCTTCTTCAGGTAGAGTGGCGGTGTAGGTCCTGGTGAGGCTTGGTATTCCGATGTTCAGGTACCTAGTGGCTTCCTTCAAGCGTCGTCCAAAAGGTGTGTCTTTGTCCGGTTGAGCAAACTTGTTCCTTGGGTCCGCCATCTATAGAGTAAAAATGGAGAAAAGTCAGAAACGAGTAGAGGAGAGTGTCCTATGGCTTATCTTAGTGGTCGCGTCCTACAATCAGCGTGTGCTCTAATACCATCTTGTAGCGATCCGACCTCAGACTATCAAATCTCTGTGTATAAGTGTCATCCCTGGATTGGTAATGCTGACACACACAGTACTCGAGGATTTATAACAGAGTTCAATCACACACTTGTTACAACAATGTCTCAAAAGAGAACTTATTACAATAATATGGCTGAAGGCCATCTAAATAAGATAACAACGGAAGCTTCGAAGGTAAATGAGTCCATCAACTCCAACGGCATAGCTGAGTGTACGACAACGACCTAGCGAACCTTACGCTTCGTCTGAAAAGTCTGCAACATAATACGTTGCAGCCTGTGTAGGTTAGTACATGGAATATGCTGGCAAAATAACACTATAGAGCAATGAACAGAAAACAACTATCACTACATGCATATATGGCTGGTGGAGGCTCTATGGTTATCATTGGTAGAAAGCTAGTTTTTCCCTACAACAAAGGAATATATTTTATTTAATTACAAAGTTTGTTGAAAACATTGAGAATGGTAACCCCATCTCAATCCCAAATTAATAATCAATAACCCAACAAATTAATTAAGTAAAGTGATGAGATCAACACAATAATTCAGGCACTAGATACTCATGATGCCCATAACTAGGGACATGGCTAATCATGATTAGTTTGTACACTCTGTAGAGGTTTGCACACTTTTCCCCACAAGACTCGATCTCCTCCGTTGAATTTCTCGCACTACATGGTGTTTGAGAAACGGATGACCGAGACAGAGTCTTTCAGAAGCGTTAGCTCGTTACGACGGGTAGACAGTACCACCTACATCCCCTACATCTGCTAGTCTACCACTGTAAGAGGTCACACAACATACTCAACTATGCCAGAGCCCATAATGGCTTGTGGCTGCACACAGAAGTTTCCATCATGAATAACATAATGATCCCTTTGAGCCTGGGTGGCAAACCATAGGCTGATCACACAGATTCCCCGGGATCTCCTTGGACAACACTGGATTCCCCAGGTGCCCACAAACCAATCCACCCAGATGTGTATTAAAGTAGCCACCTTAAGTTAAACCTTAGTTAACAATAATCTCACATCTTTCATGAATTCTCTCAAACCAAACCACGTCTATGAGCATAGCATAGCAGTATTAGCATACATAGAAAGTACCCAGGGTTTGATATAAGACATTAGGTGCTACCTCATCAACTACTTCCAAATACCCACATGTTATCAAACCTACTCATGCAATGTTTGAGGGTTGAAACTAATGCATAAAAACGGGGTAATAAAGGGATATGATCAAAGTTTTACTTGCCTTGCTGACGATCTGAAAACCCTAGTGATTCGTAGTAGCACGCTTCGCACTCCGAAAACTCTATCGTGAACAAAAAATAGCACACATAAGCACTCAAGCATAATATGCAAAGGCTAAACTCAATAGAAAATATCTAAATTGAAAGTTCAACTGAACAGTTTCGATTTGCAAAAAGAATCAACCGAATCGGAGCTACGAAACTCAAACTGCGATTAAAAAGTTCGAATTCAAATCTGCTTGAAACCAAATTTTAATTTTGTCAAAATGATGTTCAAGTTGATTATCTGGATAGAGGGGAACAAGACGAAGATTTTGGCGTTGGTTTCACTGGATTTGGACAAACGAGTAGAAAGTAGCGAGGGTTTGAAGATCAGGGACTAATCTGTGATAAAAGTATTCGCGGATAGGTCCCTGGCTAGAAAATTAAAATAAAAAGAAAAACCTAACGAACAAACGTTCGCTAAAATAAAAAGAAAAACCTAATTAATTCGTTCGTTAACAGAAACTAACCGATGAACGTTCGTTAATTAATGAGCTAATATAAAAAACAGATCTAACCTAAACCGAAAAAACGAAGAAAGCCGAGCGGGTTTTTGCGGTTTTTACCAGTTTTCGTAAAAACCCGGCGGCGAGACCCGGCACGGTTGGCGGGTCCGATGAGGCGGCGCGAGGCAGGGCAGCGAGCTGCGAGGTGCGACGAAGGGAGGCGGGGAGCAGCGCGGGGCGGCGTGAGGCAAAGATGCGTGGGCGGCGGCGTCGGCGGGCTGTGGCGCGGCTTGGGGTGGGCTGCGGCGCAGCGGGGCGATGCGGAGGAGGGGTGGCGGCGGCTTATAAAGATGGGGGGAGGGTCGGCCCGGGTTGGAGAAGGGGCACGAGGCGGCGGCGGACTGGGACTCCGGTCCGGACTCCGGCGAGGCGTGCGGGAGCGGGACTCCGTCCCGGCGCGGGAAGGCGGCGGCGGTAGCGGGCCGGCTCGGATGGGCCTTCGGTCCAGTCGGGCGAAGAAGCTTTTTTTATTTTTTAAATAAATTTCACCCGAAAGAAAAATCTTAATAAAATATAATAAAATCCTAAAAATACGAGAAGTAATTTTCACCGTCCAAACCTAATATTTAGGACAAGATGAACATTTTTCTGGCCTAAAATGCAATTTTCAAAAATGCATATTTTTTATAATTCAAATAAAATACAAATAAAATAATAATTTTATTTTAAAATTTCTCCTCCAATATTCCTTTCTTATTGAAGAAGTCATTTTAGCTTCTCTCTTTTATTTTTATTATTGGAAATAATTCGAGAGGAAAATATTAAAATCAAATTGATCCTCTTTGCAAATTTGAGAAAAAAAATTCAAATATGAAAGTTTGTGAAATCCCCAACTCTCTCCTTGGGTCCTTGAGTTGCTTAAGATTTCTAGGATCACAACCAAAATGCAAATAAAATATGATATGCATATGATGACGTATGTATAACACCCAAATTGAAAATTGGGATGTTACATTGCACCAGTCCATAGATGGATCGCTGGAGTTTGCACACTTTGTTAGCACCTTTAGGATCGACAAAACCTTCTAGTTGCATCATATACAACTCTTCTTTAATATCCATCAAGAATGCAGTTTTGACATACATTTGCCAGATCTCATAATTATAAATGCAGCAATTGCTAACATGATTCGTACGGGTTTAAGCATCATTACGGGTGAGAAAGTCTCATTGCAGTCAACCCCTTGAACTTGTCGAAAACAATTTTGTGACAAGTCGAACTTTATCGATATTGATATTACCATCGATGTCTGTCTTCCTCTTGAAAATCCATTTATTCTCAATGGCTTGCCGATCATTGGGCAAATCCACCAAAGTCCACACTTTGTTCTCATACATGGATCCTATCTCAGATTTCATGGCCACAAGCCATTTATTGGAATCTGGGCTCATAGGTTATACATAGTTCGTAGGTTCGCCATGGTCTAACAACATGACTTCCAGGACAGGATTACCATACCACTCTGGTGCAGAACGTGCTCTATTCGACCTATGAAGTCCAGTAGTAACTTGATCCGAAGTTTCATGATCATCATCATTAGCTTCCTCTTTAGTTGATGTAGGCATCATGGGAACAGATTTCTCTGATGTGCTAATCTCCAATTTGAGAGATGGTACAATTACCTCAACAAGTTCTACTTTCCTCCTACTCACTTCTTTCGAGAGAAAACTCCTTCTCTAGAAAGGACCCATTCTTAGCAACAAAGATCTTGCCTTTGGATCTGTAGTAGAAGGTGTACTGACGGTGTCCTGGACTAGGGGGGGTACTCAACACGTCATCTCCCGATCTGATAGATTGGGACGAGGACCCCCGTGGCCGTATACTCATGGGCCAGTTCGGACAGCTGCCGCATACAAGGAAGAATCCACAAGACTTGGTGATCAAGACAAGGACTTCTCCCCACCGGCGTATTCGGCTAGGACTCTTGTTAACCTAGGCCTCTGGTGCATTATATAAACCAGGGCCAGGCTAGTCGATAGATCATATATACAGAACAACAATCATACCATAGGCTAGCTTCTAGGGTTTAGCCTCTCTGATCTCGTGGTAGATCTACTCTTGTACTACCCATATCATCAATATTAATCAAGCAGGACGTAGGGTTTTACCTCCATCAAGAGGGCCCGAACCTGGGTAAAACTTCGTGTCCCTTGCCTCCTGTTACCATCTGGCCTAGACGCACAGTTCGGGACCACCTACCCGAGATCCACCGGTTTTGACACCGACATTGGTGCTTTCATTGAGAGTTCCGCTGTGTGATCGACAAAAGGATCGATGGCTCGCTTGAAGATCAACTGCGGCTTCAGCATCTTCGTCACCAGCTCGACTGGTCACCTTGGTTCGACCAAGAATTGCGCCCCGTGTTAGGATCACCATGTTTGAACAAGGGCCTTCATCAAACATCAACTCCGATCTCTATCAAGATCACGGAGGAATCATCTATGGAGCTCGGGGGCTCAACATCAACATTGCCCTCAACCGACCGTGCTGTTTTTTTGGGACAACGAACTCGTATCTGCCGCCACCACCTCCTCGAGTATTGCTTTGACGATCACTTTGGTGGAATTGTGCGGAATTGAGTCTATAACAACCCTAGAAAATTTCGTCGAGTTCCGATGGAGGAATCTCTGGCAATCCACGATATACCGGAGCCCTGTCAAATCTGAATGGGAATTTGGATGAGTTTAGGGCATGGTGTCCAGCTTCTAGCTCGGACGTCCTTTGGAAGATCCAACCGTTGATTGGCTGTGGAATTCCTATATCTACCACCTCTCAAAATTTCAGCTCGATCCGACCGTCCAAACTCCAGGAACCTTCCGATTAGTGCATCACTTTTCGGATCTGTTTTCTGCGTGAAAACGAATCCGACCCGAGTTCATCTTTTTTATGAACGGGATTTCGGACATCCCTTTTGAAGGAAGTTTTGTATGGGGTATTGTGTTTTGTTCCCGAACACATCCCACTAACTTTAAGATCTTTTGAAAATGATCTTCAACATCATGCTGGTGTCAAACTAGTCAGGCAATATCACTCCACAGCTGCCGACCTACGCTAGACACGGCGTCACTTTGTTGAGCCGAGCTCAATTCTTCGGATCATCATCTCGGCAAGCCGAACAAGTGTCCGGCATCGCGAAGGATAAATCATCACTAACATCGCCGCCCCACGGATTACACGGAGCGGGCATACCGGCATCGCCGCACGGTCGCTTCATCAAGCCGGCATCGACCATGTTACGACCTGCATCGGCAGGGCCGCACTATTGCTTCTTCAAGCTGGTGTCCATCACGCCGACCTACTTCGACTCATCGGCTGACATCGAGGCTTCGACATCTCGGCTGGACCGGGGGCTTCGCCATCTCTTCATCGACCTTATCCGTACACTTCGGCGTCACTAGCCGACCAGCTCCATCACGTTAGCTGGGCCGAGGGCTTTGCCTCGGCGAGTCAACCTTTACTAGCATTGTCATGCCGTCGTTTTATCGCCCATCAGGCAATGGGTGTGCGGAGTGAGTTCCAATTTTGGGAATCACCTTCCTTCGGATTGCTACAACAAATAAACCAATTTCCGTACATAGTCCGACGAACGCCGCATCCGGAGCTCGGACCGACCTATGAATTCAGGCTTTGCCACACCTTTACCGCAGCACGCCGACGCCCTGCATTGACATTGACTTCGGTGCTAGGCCATATTTCTTTTATTACTCACTTTGCATAAATTATTTATTATGCAACGATTTTTTTAATTATCATTATTACTATTATCTCCGGTTTGCATTATTTTTTATGCACAGGAAAATGATCCGGGGACTTCGGCGTCACTCTGCCGGTCTGCATTGACCGTGCTATGTCACCACTTCGGCATGTCGAGCTCTCCGCTCCGCCACCTCGGGACCGGCTTGGGGGATGGAACCTTGCCCCGCATCAAGCTCGGACCGCGTCATCAATACCGAACACATTAACCAGCTAAGTCGCTTTCATACTCAAAGATTTAAATTCTAACTTGTGCTTGGTTCGACCAAGCATTATACTTTTTTGGAAAAAAGTTGCTTGTAAAAAATTTCCTTGTCCAAACTTTGTTTGTGACGCATAAATTCAAATACCCCGTTTACTTGGGGGCTTCCTTTATGAAGCTTTTCCTGTTGCATATGATTATACCTGTACGGCTTCGTTCCTTGTTCGTGTGTTACGCCACAATATGCACCATATTGACTTAAGCGATTTGCAAGCTGGGTTGCCTCGCTCCTGTGTTTACCCCTACATTCCCGATTGTTTGGCTAGGGAGTAAAGGGAGCACCTCTGCGATTGTCACGATCGGGTCACCCGAGCCGGACCTCAGACTGGGTGAAGCCGAAAGCTAGCACTCTTATAGTTTTCAATGATGGTCGGCACACAACAGAACTCATGAGTACAAAAAATCTATTGCACAAGTCTCATAATAACAATGAGCACCGAAGAAAGGTATCGATGGAGGTACTATTTTCTTCGAAGATGCTTCTTACACTTTGCAGTAATATAGCATAAGTTCCCTGAGCGCGCTTTGTCTGTTACAGCCTTATGACCTGATTGCCTGGTTATTGGAAACATCGTCGATATTCTCGACAAATGGAATACATAACACTTTTCGGTCCTTGACCGAAGAGGGAGAAGCCGACGGTCGGTTAAGACGCGTTTAAAGTTCGGTTGAACATAGATATGATATAAGTACTTCGGTACATGCAATCATTATTTTACCCAAGTCACTTGGGGGCTCTTAAATTTATTTGAGCCGTTTTATAATAAGTGTTCTTCTTCTTAGTCGTTGCAAAGTTTTATTATTATTATTATTATTATTATTATTATTATTATTATTATTATTATTATTATTTATCACTCCTTTTTCGACGCGAGTGTGCGGTCACTAGCCGGGGAGCCTAATTTCTCTATCCAAGCCGCTAGAGTTTAGTTTGCTAAACTGGCCTAATGAGAAGTACTCCACCCTCGGGATAGGAGGTTGAAGCCGTAGGCTGACCCGCTCGAAGTCTTGAGATAGGATGTATCATGTTAAAGCACGACAGAAGCACTTCCTTTTTCTAAGACCAATTTTTGGATTGGCACCGAACACTTGCTCTTGTTCAGACGTCATGTTTTTACTGACGTTTCTTGGTTTTCCAAGCTTTTTGGCACTTTTACACTATTTGTGCTTTTCCAGCATTAGTCTCGCAGTGCAACGCCGGACACCTTTAGGGATTCGGCAAAAACATTCTCAGATATTGCTATATATGCATCGGTTTCGAATTGTGTCTTCGGTCAATAGTTGGGTTGCCCGGCTCCTGCGCTTGCCTCCTATGTTCCGCTTTGTTCGGCTAGGTGTGCAAAGGGAGAACCACTGCGATTGTGCTTCCAGCTCACATGGTTAAGCACCTCAGTGGAGAAAGCCAAAAACTGACTGTCACAATAAGCGTAAACTGGTCAGCGATCTGATGACGGTGTTAAATGATGGGCCATTCATAACAATGGCCGAAGTGTTTACGTCTTCACCTCGACTGTCGCCGAACACTACCGGGGGCTAGTAACTGGCCTCTCAAACTAAAATCCTCAATATTTTGCTCTTACGTTAGAGCTGAGATTTCATGATCATGCTTAGCATGACAACCCAAAGAAAGGGACCGATAGCGGGACTATTTTCTTTGGAAGACATTTCTTATGTTAAACAGTAATATAACATATCTCTTCGCGTACCTTTGTTTATAAAACCGTATGGCCAGATCGCCTTGTTTGTCGTAAATCTTTGCCCTCATGAAGGCTTTGTAAAGTAAGACAAACACTCCTTGGCTACTGGCCGAGGAGGTGGAAGCCGATGGTCGGTCAACAAAGTTTTGTACAATGCGGATCCGAGCATTAAATGATGTAAAGTACTTGGGTACATAGAGTCATTACACATAATTTGTGATTTTACTACGGATATTGATCCTTAATTTGGCCACCCGTGCCCGCATTAAGGCTCGGGGGCTACTGGGCTTCGGGCTTATTATTTACAAATATTAAAGGGGCACATCGATCCCCTGATCTGGTGTTGCCACCCGACCAGTGTCTCGGGGGCTACTGCATTGCTTGACCAATGCAGAAAATTTTATGTGCAATATAGTTTCCGAGGAGATTTTGATCCTCAGGTTGGTCGGCCGCACCCAACCTGAGTCTCGAGGACTGAGCACGCCGCTTTTAGTGTCCCGAAGTATTCTGCCGAGCTTGGACTTGATCCTCAGGCCGATTTTGCAAATCAACCTGAGTCTCAGCGGCTACTGGGATCAGCGGTCTTACGTCATCCTTCAGGTGCATCTCGGGTTTTAGACCGATACACACCTTGAGGGCTACTGGCTATATATCTCGGCAGAGAATAAATTGCACCAATAAAAAATATTCACAAAAATCGGCCCACATTCGAGGTGGTGCACCACCTCGTAAGAAGCCCGGCATAAAGCTCGAGCGCTAGTGGCTGGCTCCATAGAGGGCATTTCCGGCATTAAGCTCGGCTAAACTCCTTCAAACTTCTTTGAACCAAGGTGATTTACGACACCTCGGATATAGTACAACGTTGGAGCTTGGATATACAGTCCGGCGTTGGACCTCAGATACATAGTCCGGCGTTGGAGCTCGGATACATTCCGACGTTAGAGCTGGGAAGCGGTCCGGCGTTGGTGCTCGGTTGCAAAAGATACCTCGAATACAGTCCGGCGTTGGAGCTCGGACGCAAGAGGATGCTACCACCCGGGAACAACTTCAAACCCGAGGTGTGGCATAAAAATAACAAGGCATTGATAGAGGCCGAAAACTTAAAGGGGCTCCTCGGATACCCGATGTGTAAACCCGTCGAATGCATTTCGGCAATCCTCAAGATCGAAGAAGATTTGTTGAACCAGTTTTCAAGACCGACAACCGAAGATGAAGAACAGTTCGGAAGAATCGAGGAGCGTCCCTAACTTGAAGACCGGTTCAGGGGGCTACTAATGGTGTCCTGGACTAGGGGGGTACTCAACACGTCATCTCCCGATCTGATAGATTGGGCCGAGGACCCCCGTGGCCGTATACTCATGGGCCAGTTCGGACAGCTGCCGCATACAAGGAAGAATCCACAAGACTTGGCGATCAAGACAAGGACTTCTCCCCACCGGCGTATTCGGCTAGGACTCTTGTTAACCTAGGCCTCTGGTGCATTATATAAACCAGGGCCAGGCTAGTCGATAGATCATATATACAGAACAACAATCATACCATTGGCTAGCTTCTAGGGTTTAGCCTCTCTGATCTCGTGGTAGATCTACTCTTGTACTACCCATATCATCAATATTAATCAAGCAGGACGTAGGGTTTTACCTCCATCAAGAGGGCCCGAACCTGGGTAAAACTTCGTGTCCCTTGCCTCCTGTTACCATCCGGCCTAGACGCACAGTTCGGAACCCCCTACCCGATATCCGCCGGTTTTGACACCGACATGTACCCAATAGTTTCTTTAGGGTATCCTATGAAGACGGACTTCTCCGATTTAGGTTCGAGCTTATCAGGCTGAAGCGTTTTGACATAAGAATCGCATCCCCAAACTTTAAGAAACGACAGCTTAGGTTTCTTGCAAAACCACATTTCATACATTATCGTCTCAACAGATTTAGACGGTGCCCTATTTAACGTGAATGCGGTTGTCTCTAATGCATAACCCCAAAATGATAGTGGTAAATCGGTAAGAGACATCATAGATTGCACCATATCTAATAAAGTACAGTTATGACTTTCGGACACACCATTATGCTGTGGTGTTTTAGGTGGTGTGAGTTGTGAAATTGTTCCACATTATTTTAAATGAAGGCCAAACTCGCAACTCAAATATTTGCCTCCATGATCAGATTGTAGAAACATTATTTTCTTGTTACGATGATTCTCCACTTCACTCTGAAATTCTTTGAACTTTTCAAATGTTTCAGACTTGTGTTTCATCAAGTAGATATACCCATACCTACTCAAATCATTTGTGAAGGCCAAAAAATAACAATACCCACCACATGTTTCACACTCATTGGACCGCATACATTGGTATGTATTATTTCCAATAAGTCATTAGCTCGCTCCATTGTTCCGAAGAACAGAGTTCTAGCCATCTTGCCAATGAGGCATGGTTCGCAAGTATCAAATGATTCATAATCAAGTGATTCCAAAATCCCATTTGCATGGAGTTTCTTCATGCGCTTTACACCAATATGACCTAAACAGAAGTGCCACAAGTACGTTGCACTATCATTATTAACTTTGCATCTTTTGGCATCAATATTATGAATATGTGTATCACTACGATCGAGATTCAATAAACCATTCACATTGGGTGTATGACCATAGAAGGTTTTATTTATGTAAATAGAACAATAGTTATTCTTTGACTTAAATGAATAACTATATTGCAATAAACATGACCAAATCATAGTCATGCTCAACGCAAACACCAAATAACATTTATTTAGGTTCAACACTAATCCCGAAGGTAGAGGGAGTGTGCGATGGTGATCGTTTCAACCTTGGAATCACTTCCAACACACATCGTCACCTCACCCTTAACTAGTCTCTGTTTATTATGCAATTCCTGTTTCGAGTTACTAATCTTACCAACTGAACTGGTATGAAATACCCAGGGGCTACTATTAATACTAGTATGCTACACATCAATAACATGTATATCAAATATACATTTGTTCACTTTGCCATCCTTCTTATGCGCCAATTATTTGGGGCAGTTTTGTTTCCAGTGACCATTTCCTTTGAAGTAGAGGCACTCAGTTTCAGCCTTGGGTCCAGCTTTGGGATTCTTCATGGGAGAGGCAACTTGCTTGCCATTCTTCTTGAAGTTTCCTCTCTTTCCCTTGCCCTTTGTCTTGAAACTAGTGGTCTTGTTAACCATCAACACTTGATGCTCATTCTTGATTTCTACCATCGCCGATTTTAGCATCGCGAAGAGCTCGGGAATCATTTTCGTCATCCCTTGCATATTATAGTTCATCACGAAGTTCTAGTAGCTTGATGATAGTGACTAGAGAACTTCGTCAATCACTATCTTATCCGAAAGATTAACTCCCACTTGATTTAAGCGATTGTAGTACCTAGACATTCCGAGCACATGCTCACTAGTTGAGCTATTCTCCTCCATCTTGTAGGAAAAGTACTTGTCAGAGGTCTCATACCTCTCGACACGGGCATGAGTCTGAAATACCAATTTCAGCTCTTGGAACATCTCATATGCTCTATGGCGTTCAAAACATTTTTGAAGTCCCGGTTCTAAGCCGTAAAGCATGGCACACTAAACTATTAATTAGTCATCATATCAAGCTTGCGAAACATTCATAACGTCTACATCTGCTCCTGCAATTGGTCTGTCACCTAGTGGTGCATCAAGGACATAATTCTTCTGTGCAACAATGAGGATAATCCTCAGATCAGGACCCAGTCCGCATCATTTCTACTATCATCTTTCAACTTATTTTTCTCTAGGAACATATCAAAAATAGGGGAGCTATATTGCGAGCTATTGATCTACAACATAGATATGCAAAAATTATTAAGACTAAGTTCATGTTAAGTTTAAGTTCAATTAATCAAATTACTAATGAACTCCCACTTAAATTAACATCCCTCAAGTTACTTAAGTGATACATGATCCAAATAAACTAACCCAGGTCCGATCATCACGTGAGATGGGGTAGTCATCAATGGTGAACATCTCTATGTTGATCATATCTACTATATGACTCATGTTCGACCTTTGGGTCTCCAGTGTTCTGAGACCATGTCTGTACATGCTAGGCTCATCAAGTTTAACCCCAAGTATTCCGTATGTGTAAAACTGTCTTACACCCATTGTATGTGAACATAGAGTCTATCACACCCGATCATCACATGGTGTCTCGAAACGACGAACTTTAGCAACGGTGCATACTCAGGGAGAACATTTTTATCTTGAAATTAAGTGAAGGGATCATCTTATAATGCTACCGCCATTCTAATAAAAATAAGATGCATAAAAGATAAAACATCACATGTAATCAAAATACGTGACATAATATGGCCATAATCTTGTGCTTTTGATCTCCATCTCCAACGCATTGTCATGATCTCCATCGTCACCGTCTTGACACCTTGATCTCCATCGTAGCGTCGTTGCATCGAGGTTGTCATGCCAACTATTTTTTCTATAACTATTGCTAACGCATAGTAATAAAGTAAAGAAATTACATGGCACTTGCACTTCATACAATAAAGAGACAACCGTAAGGATCCTACCGGTTGTCGACATTACTGAGGGAGTCCTGGATTAGGGGGTCTCCGGACAGCCGGACTATATCCTTTGGCTGGACTGTTGGACTATGAAGATACAAGATTGAAGACTTCGTCTCATGTCTGGATGGGACTTTCCTTGGCGTGGAAGGCAAGCTTGGCAATATGGATATGTAGATCTCCTCCGTTGTAACCGACTCTGTGTAACCCTAGCCCCCTCCGGTGTCTTTATAAACCGAAGGGTTTAGTCCGTAGGACAACAACAATCACACCATCGGCTAGCTTCTAGGGTTTAGCCTCTACGATCTCGTGGTAGATTAACTCTTGTAATACTCATATCATCAAGATCAATCAAGTAGGACGTAGGGTATTACCTCCATCAAGAGGGCCCGAACCTGGGTAAACATCGTGTCCCCTGCCTCCTGTTACCATCCGCCTTAGACGCACAGTTCGGGACCCCTACCCGAGATCCGCTGGTTTTGACACCGACATTGGTGCTTTCATTGAGAGTTCCACTGTGCCTTCAACGTAAGGCTCGATGGCCCCTTCGATCATCGGTAACGATGCGGTCCAGGGTGAGGTTTTCCTCCCCGGACAGATCTTCGTATTCGGCGGCTTCGCACTGCAGGCCAATTCGCTTGGCCATCTAGAGCAGATCGAGAGCTACACCCCTGGCCATTAGGTCAGGTTCAGAAACTTAAACCACACTGCCGACATCCGCGGAGACTTGATCTTCGACGGATTCGAGCCCATGTCAGGTGCGTCGCACAATCACGACGAGCATGATGTAACTCTGCCGTCGGATAGTGTTCGGGAGATTGCAACTGCAAGTACGCCGGTCTTCAATCCGGAGCAAATTGCGCCATCCGAGGGCGGAGGGATAGACCCCGCCATGGAGGATGCACTCTCAGTGGCGATGGAGCCGGATACTGACTTCACCCCTTACGAGAGTCGTATTGCCGAACCACTGGATTCGTCTCCGGCCACGGACTCTGAGCCGCCTGCATCCATGCCTATCGAATCTGATTGGGCGCCGATCATGGAGTTCACCTCCGCGGATATCTTTCAGCACTCGCCTTTCGGCGATGTGCTAAATTCATTAAGGTCTCTCACCTTGTCAGGAGAACCTTGGCCGAACTATGTCCGGCTAGAATGGGATGCGGACGACGAAGAAATTCGCTACCCACCCACCACCCACTTAGTAGCCACTGTCGACGATTTAACTGACATGCTTGACTTTGACTTCGAAGACATCGACGGTATGAACGACAATGTAGGAGACGAACAGGAACCACCGCCCACAGGGCGCTGGACCGCCACCTCATCATATGATTTATACATGGTGGACACCCCCAAAGAAGGCAATGGCGATGAGACAGCGGAGGATGACCCCTCCAAGAAGCAACCCAAGCGCCAACGTCAACGGTGCCGCTCTAAGTCTCGCCATAGCAAAAGTAGTGATACCGGCACAAGAGACAATAACACTCCGGATAGTGCCGAAGACAACAACAATCCCCTGCAGCACGATGTAGAGCGGGAGGGTGAACAAGCTAGCCCTCCAGAGAAGGCAGCAGATGGAGAATCGGAGGAGGATAATTAAATGCCTCTCTCCGAAGACGAGGTGAGCCTCGGCGACGAAGAATTTATCATGCCTGAGGATCCCGTCGAGCAGGAGCGCTTCAAGCGCCGGCTTATGGCCACATCACATAGCTTGAAGAAAAAGCAACAACAGCTTCAAGCTGATCAAGACTTGGTAGCAGACAGATGGACCAAAGTCCTCGCGGCCGAGGAATACAAACTCGAGCGCCCCTCCAAGAGTTACCCAAAGCGCAGGTTGCTACCTCACCTCAAGGAGGAAGCACTGAAACCTACATCACCAGTGTATGATGCGGCTGACCGGCCACCTCGTGGCCGAGCCAAAGAGGCGTTTGAGCCTGAAGTTCAGCGTGCACCCCGCCGCCACTCAAACAAAAATACCCAGGCCCGAGGAAACACACGGGACCCGCGAGACGTATTGGAAAACAAGGCAAAACATGCAAGATCGATCTAGGATCACGGGGGCACGCACCAATACGCGACGATGATCGTCACGCCGGATACACTAAAAGCAAATCCGGCCGAGCCGAACACGGCATACAAGACTCGTATGAATTGCGTCGCGATATAGCCCGGCACAGAGGCGCCGCACACCCCTTATGCTTCACTGATGAAGTAATGGATCATGAATTCCCATAAGGGTTTAAACCCGTAAACATCGAATCATACGATGGTACTACAGACCCCGCGGTATGGATAGAAGACTTCTTCCTCCACATTCACATGTCCCGTGGGGATGACCTACATGCCATCAAGTATCTCCCGCTAAAACTCAAAGCGCCGGCTCGGCATTGGCTCAATAGCTTGCCGGCAAACTCCATCAGAAGTTGGGAGAACCTGACAGAGGCATTCCTGGACAATTTCCAGGGCACTTATGTGCGACCGCCGGATGCTGTCGATTTAAGTCATATAACTCAGCAGCCAGGGGAACCGGCCAGGAAATTCCGGACCCGGTTCCTAACCAAGAAGAATCAGATTGTCGACTGTTCGGATGCAGATGCCTTAGCGGCATTTAAGCATAATATCCGTGACGAATGGGTCACCCGGCACCTCGGTCAAGAGAAGCCAAAATCCATGTGTCAGGACCCCGACTCAATGCCACATCGATCTAGCATGTAACACCTCATATCACTTTGCGGCCTCACGCACGGTATTCCCACGGGTGTCGCCTTACCTTTGCCCGGGACCGTTTGCGCCTTTTGGCACACGTATATGACAGTGTCGCTAGCATCCATATGATAAGGAGCCCGGGCTGACATGGCTAGTCGTAAACCCAAAGTGGCACAGACTTACAGGGATAGGCATCCATGACCCAGCATCGAATGTGTCGGTCATCAGCGAGTGAATCCAGGCTGTAGCACTGGGCTAGCAGGACTCCGGTGAACCGGGCTGTAGCGGGCTAACAGGACTCCGGTATTCATCGCGTGACATTTCCCCGAAGGGACAGACACAGGAACGAAGAAGGACACATGCCGGCCAGCCTAAGTGTTCCGGAGCAGTAGCAAGCTACCATGGCTCAGTGAAACACTAGGAGACATTTCCCGGTAAGAGAGGCTACTAAAGATAAACAACTAGATGGTCAGATCCCACACATACCAAGCATTTCAATAACATACACACAATATGCTCGATATGTGCAATACAACATGGCATCACAAAATGACTCTACGACTCAAGTAGTTTATTCAATAGGCTTCGAGGAGCGAGACATTACAAACATGGGTCTTATGACCCAACAATCAGAGCATACAAGTCAAAGCACAAGCGGAAGCTATCATGTCTGAGTACAGACATCTATAAATGAAAAAGGCTGAGAAGCCTGACTATCTATCAGATCCTGCCGAGGGCACAAGATCGTAGCTGAGGTATCAAGCTAAACGTCGAAGTCCAAGCGGAACTACTAGTGAGACTGAAGTCTCTCTGCAAAACATAAAATAGGCAAACGTGAGTACAAATGTACCCAGCAAGACTTACATCAGAACTAACTACATATGCATCATTTTCAACAAGGGGATGGTGGGGTTTAACTGCAGCAAGCCAGCTTTGACTCGGTGGCTATCCTAAACTACGACTGCAAGTAACTCTTTTGAGGTGGCGCACACGAGTCCACATATTCACCATATCAATACACCACTATGGATCTGCTCCCGTCTCCCTACGAGAATGCCATCCATAGCACTCATGCTTATCTTGCGTATTTTAGAGTATCCACTTTCACTTGTCTATGAACTGATATAAGCAACCCAGAGGTCCTTTTCCGTGGACACGGCTATTCGAATAGATTAGGTTAACCCTGCAGGGGTGTACTTCTTCACACACGCTCTCACCACTTACCGCCGTTTACACGACATGTACTCGGCAACCTTCAAGCGGAAGCCCAACGTGGGTGTCGGCCACGGCCTGCCTAAACACTCAAGTCTCTAGTCCAGGTTTATCGCCTATTCGGGTTCCATCCATGAGGAGATCCGACCGGAGTTTCGCTCACAGCCCCAAACGATGTGTACAGGGTTCCGTGACACCAAACGGGTGCCCGGTTTACCCGGCCACGTGCCTACCGCATCACAGCCCACCCCTACGGTCAGCGCTGTCCACGGCCTCCAGCATACTACAAACACCAGAAACTACTTGCAACTCCTGGACAGAGGACAAGGGTGATTAAGAAGCCGAGAGGGTCCATTGGTTTCGGGCCCAATGCGTGGTAGTAGCTGAATCATGGATCACAAACACAGAACTCAGTTCCTGAGGACGGCTGCAATGAGACAACCAACCATTGTACTCCTACATGGCCTCTCACCGCTACCTTTACCAAATCGTGTTCACACACTTAGCTCACACACAGTAGGACATGTTCACACACCTCTGATTCATCCCCGATGAATCAGACCTGACTCAACTCTAAGCAGTAGCAGGCATGACAAACAAACATGAATGAGTAGGCACAACAGGGCTCAAACAACTCCTACTCATGCTAGTGGGTTTCATCTATTTACTGTGGAATGACAGGTCATGCAAAGGATAAAGGGGTTCAGCTACCGCAGCAAGTAACAGATGAATCGATGTTGTCCTAATGCAGTAAAAGAGAGCAGGAGCGAGAGAGTGAGATTTTATCGGAATGAATAAGGGGGTTTTGCTTGCCTGGCACTTCTGAAGATAACATTGAGTCTTCATCAGTGTCAACGATCACATCATCGGTATCACGTCTATCGAGAGGGGACAATACCGGCAACACAGAAGGAAACACAATCAATGCAATGCACAATATGATGCATGATCATGACATGGCAATATGAATGTGTTTTGGGCTAATGCACCTAAAACCAGATTAAATGAAGTTGGTTTGAATACAAGATTCAAATTCAAACTCCATATGTGATTATTTAAATGCCCTTCACTTCATTTGCCCTAAACAGTAGTGATAAGTTGTTCTAACATGCATGAAAATGGTACAGATGGATTCCTTGAATTTTTCTGATAATTTTTCATATATAAATTATTTAATTTGGAGTTACGGTTAATTTTCTATGAATTTTGGAAGTTTTAGGCATTTTTCTGGAATTTCAGAATTAAATTAAATCCAGAAAGCATTACTGCGTCAGCATGACGTTGGCATGATGTCAGCAAGTCAACAGGGGCCGGCTCGGGTCAATCCTGACGTGTGGGGTCCACACGTCAGTGACACAGGGGCTAATCCCGCGTTGACCCGGGCTTTGACCCACTACGGGGCCCACTGTCAGTGGCTGTGGGGGGGTGTTTAAGCGTCATTAGTGCTAATTAGGCGTGCCAAGTCGGCAGTCGCCGGAGTGTCGCCGGCGACGACCAAAACTGCGGCGGGAGCTCGCCGGAGTGGCGCTGCGAGGGGTTTTGGGCCAAGCCAAGGGCACCAGAGGGTTGCCCTTGCTTGCGCGCATCCAAAGGAGGCATGCGGGAGGCGCGGGGTGGCCGGAGCTCGCCGGAGTGGGGGCCGCGGCGGCTGCCGGAGCTCGGGTTTGGGCGGAGCGAGGTTACGGGGCGCTAGGGGGCTGGCTGAGGGGCTATGCGGACTCCTGGGGCAGCTAGGAGCACGCTAGGCTCGTCGGACTGGCCGCAGCAGCACGTCAGTGCCATGCCCGGCGTCCATGGCGGACGGCGGCGCTCGAGAATGTGGCCGGGGTGCTACGGCACGGGAACGAACAAAATGGAGGAGGGAAAACGGAGTGGAGCTCACAGGGGTTGCGACGGTGGCCTCGGGGAGCTCGGGGAGGCACCGGAGCCGACGAATTTGACGAAGATGGCCGACGGGTCCGAGGTAGAAGACGACATCGATGGCGGCGATGCGGCACGTCCGGGGCCTCGTGGCTCGTTGAGGAGGTAGAGGGAGGACCCGCGGAGCTTCCTGGGGCGTCGGTGAGGCTAGGGGTGGCCGGTGGCCATGGGTACGGCGACGATGGCGGCGAGCTCCGCTCGGTGGTGTGCGCGAGAGGGAAACAGAGGAGGGAATGGGGTCCAGGGGGAGAGAGGGGAGGTGCAGGGGGCGAGGGCGTCTCCGTGGCGTCGCGAGGGAGTCGGGGAGGCTGCCACGGCGAAGCAGGAGGTGGCCGGCGCTCTTCGGGTGCGCGCCACGCCTCGCCTCTGCCTACTGGCAGAGGAAGAAGAGGACAAGGGGGGGGGGGGGGGGGAGGTGGGCTGGGCCACGCAGGTGGGCTGCACAGGGGAGGCTGGGCCAACACAGGTGAGTGCCAGGTACTTCTTCTCTTTTCTTTTTATTTACTGTTTTCTATTTTTGTTCTGTTTGTTTTGAATTTGGTTTTGAAACCAATTCAATCTATTTTGCTTCTGACAATATTTTTAGGAGCTAAAAGAATTAAAACAATGCTCCACAAAAATATTTCAGAATTATTGGACCTATATTTATTTAATAGTAGATATAAATCCAATTCAAATAATTATTGATTTAATTCAAATGCCCAAATTAAATGTTTCTGAGACACCAAAAATATTGGTTTGGATTTTACCTCTTGCCAATATTTCCAGAGGATAACAGGAACATTTTCTTGGACACATTTGAGAAGATTTAATTGTTGGTTATTTTTAGAGGTTTCTGAGGCTTTGAAAATTCCTCAATTCAAATTTCATTTGAATTTAAACATGATGCAGCAAGAGGTCTAGCCTAGTGCATTACCAGAAGCTAGGGATGTGACAACTCACCCCCACTAAACAAGAATCTCGTCTCGAGATTCAGGCGTAGGGTAGGCTGAAAGGGAAACGCAAACTAGTATAATCTTCACGATCCCGGTTGCACTTCAAATGAACGTTGATTTGAACACCATCTCTGTCTTGTCGTCTTGCTCTGAGAAATCCTGTCAACATGACAGGGGGGGGGGGGAAGAAGGAGACTCTAGAAGGGTCGATCTCCTCGAAGATCGAACAACTCAAGATTAACTTACGGAATGAGACATAGAACCATCTTTCGGTTTGAGACACGAGATACACATCAATAGGGGTGGAAGAAACGGATGACGAAGGTTCACTAGGTAGACAACAATTTCATACCTAAGAAGGTGGTAAACGATTGTCAACGTAGCGAGGAGTTGATTTGCCATGATACCATAACGATACACCTTAGGGAAGGTGACTCGTAGAGATATCCCCTTAAGTGGCAAAAAGAATTACTTTTGATTCAGAGATCATTGAAACTCTTTAAACCAGCCTAAGGCAATTCTCGAGCGATCGTTTGGAGGGGGTCAGTAGAATGGCATACTCGGACTTGGATGATGTGGATTACCTTGTTGAAGACAACGTAATGGATGAATTTGCTTATCACCGGAAATGGAAGAGACCCATGGTAGAATGGCACATTGGCGGTGCAAGCTAGGAACAAAATGCAAATGCTAGGAATGATTCTGGTAACTGGGGAAGAACCCAACAATAGAGAGTGAATTCACTGTTTGAAAAGGTCATAGCATTGACGAGGGAACTGAGAGCATCCCAATTAGTGTCGATGATAACACCTAGCGCTTGTGCGTGCTCTCAAGAACTTGAGCATTTCCACAATCATCAAGGTTTTACCAACATTCGTGTCAAGGATCCTGGCAACACAACATACTACCATGACGGCTAATGATGGATGATGCAGATGCAAAGGAAGATAACACCTTCTCAGATTTCACCTTAGCGAGGCCAAGGAAACAAAATCTGGATGATCGACCGAGAGACATTTAGCACTCCGCTTCTAATGTTCTCCTTGATGTACTAGCGTATCCCATTCCTTGAAATGGTCTGGTATCTAGAACATCAGGTAAAGGTCGTACTTCGGAAACACTAAAATCATAAGGCATAGCTAGGGGGTAAATCCTACGAAGTCCTTATGGGGAGGTGGCCAACTTCCTCAAACAAGATACTACAATAATAGGTCTTCCGGCTGTGTGTGTTGGCCACGACATCCACTTTACCGGTTATCGAGGGACCAATATTATAGTTCTTGGGAAATGTTCCAAACCATCATATCTGCCTGAGATTCAGATCTGGTTGGTGTCAGGATATTCCAGACTCATCGAGTCTAGGAAGAAAAATGAAAGTTTGCAACACAAATCGACGAGATGACGTTGCGAGATTCTCAGGAAATGAACTACGATAGCAAGCTCCAAAACATGAGCTGGTTCTGCTACAACCTGTGAACACGATGTCCAAGACAAGCATGACCACAAAGTAGTCTTATAATAAAACACTACCGAGTTCAGGAGGGGGAACCATCAATGAGGGTATCGAAGTCCTTACATAAGTCCGGATTAGCTCTTATGAAGGAACTCCTTCTCCTTGAACAAATCAACCAGTGGCTTGGTGTGCTAGGGATACATATAGATTGAAGGTTGCAAGTCTTCAAACCACAGCATTCTTCGCACGTGTGCATGACTGATTTGGAATGATTCCAAAGAAAGCAACATTGACTTTCTCGAATCCACGGCGGCAACTTGCATCAGATGCACATGAATTAAAGGAAGTCACTACCTTCATCCAAACATATGCTTCATGAGCTAGCATGAACAATGCTTTCAAAAATTTCCAACACTAGCTTAATGCTCAACAAAATCATGGAGGAGATAAGGATGTTGTCAATGGGCTCAACAACAATTCATCCGGGTTTCCTTTTAAAAGGAATTCCATAGTTAAGTGAACACGGTGATAGCATTGGTCAGACCAAAGATGTAATGGTGTATGCTCGAGGGATCAACCACGAATAAGACAACATTACGAGCATCGTTGGTACTGAGTTGATTTGACGATGGCCCACACTCAAATCAAAGGATTGATAAGACAATAGGTCCAACAACTGATCACAGGGACCAATCGATGAAGATATCATCTTTCTTCAACACACACTACACAAGAATATCCTTTTGGAACGAGCTAAATCAGGCAAGTGTTTATCTTCCAACCCTCCAAGTTGTTGTCTAGCTTAACCAACTAGCTCAGGGATATCTATCACAGATTCTTGGAGAAAGGGTGGTTCACAAGAAACCAACTTGATCACGAGCTCAACATAGCGGTCAGGTGACAACCTGGTAATACTTCCGAGAAGATCTTCGGAAATCACGAACCACCGATATGTTACTAAGCTCGAGAACAATCTCGCTTTTCAGGGCAAGACGATATGATCAATAGAGCAAGGATTTGACAAATCCTAACTCATCAATCAAAGAGTGCACCAGGAAATAAGGACTAGGTGGCACGATCAATCTTAGAATGGTGATTCAATAACCATCATACTAAGAATAAAATTATTATCCTTTAACTACCAAGCAACGAGGTTGCTAGGCGTATTGATTTCACACATCACAATTCATTTGTCGGCATTCCGGTGACAATAACACAGGAACCGAGGAATGAACAATGATGGCAAGAAGTATCACTGTACCAAGAGTTCATAGGATGGTGTGCAATTCCTATAACAATCCCGATATAAGATGGTAATACTCCAAGGTAGAACAGAGCAAAAGCAAGATTAGCAATTTGATCTGCGGAGTACGACTTCTTTGACCCAATCCTGGATATGGAAGAGGTATTGGAGTTTGTTTCTCCTATTCATTCTGAAATAGAATGGCTTGGCGGACCACAAGGGTAATAGGCATCGACGAACGAATGCACGCATACTCTTGACTATCAATTGATAGACGAGGGTCAGAAGACAACTAAAGAGGGACAACTCAAAGGAACATATGATTTTCTGAGTTGTGGATGCATGGTTTAGCATGTCGAACGAATTCCACATATTTCTTCCGGATAACCCATGCAGAAAGGTAGAACTGGCAGAGTCACAATGTAGAATCGAGAACCCATCGAGAGCACTCTGATTGTGATCTTTCGATCAGCGAGGAACATCTGCCATAAGCGGTTCATAGTATTTGAAAGAAGGAAATACCACGGACCTCGAGGACTATCGCAAAGTTACTAATATCCTGAAGGAACTAGCAAACACTATCAACATGAAGTAAGTAGAGTGAATCTCGGGTTCAAGAACCCAGGAACAGAATACCTACTACTAATAACATCACGGGATGCTTTCGAGAATGACGGCCAGAATCATCACACTGGGAACACCAATCATGGCTAAATTACTAGATGATCCCCTGAGACACCTAGGTCATAATAATTATTCCAACATAAAGGTCGAGGCAGTAGAATACCTCAACTCGACAATTAGTGTGATTGAGCTGGCATAAAGGAGCATCGAAACCAGAGGGAAAGGATTTTGCAAATGCATCAGACTATTTAGAAATCTGGAATGACTCGGACAGCATAACGGCTGTAAATGCTCAGAAAAGATTTGAGACATTCACAAAATGGTGGCATAACCACTCAGAAGCACGATATCAAGGTTTCGAGATCAACAATTAACATACGGAAGTAGTAGAAACTGAACTCAAGCTTAAATCCAACAATCTTATAAGTCTACGGATTAGTAACACGTGATCCTGATAGAAAGAAGAGAAAGCCTAGTTCTTAATCCCCGTAGAAGAGAAGATGATGACTCAAATCAGAAGGCCATGAGGTATAAGGAGTAAAAAGAGCCTTACGTTCCATCCCACAATCAATTCCCTTGTATAACTAAAGAATTTCTAGACTCAACTTCGACCAGTTTGGCTTGGTAATCCTACAGGCAGTCAAGCTCTGATACCAACGCTGTCAGGACCCCGACTCAATGCCACATCGATCTAGCATGTAACACCTCATATCACTTTGCGGCCTCACGCACGGTATTCCCACGGGTGTCGCCTTACCTTTGCCCGGGACCGTTTGCGCCTTTTGGCACATGTATATGACAGTGTCGCTAGCATCCATATGATAAGGAGCCCGGGCTGACATGGCTAGTCGTAAACCCAAAGTGGCACAGACTTACAGGGACATGCATCCATGACCCAGCATCGAACGTGTCGGTCATCAGCGAGTGAATCCAGGCTGTAGCACTGGGCTAGCAGGACTCCAGTGAACCGGGCTGTAGCGGGCTAACAGGACTCCGGTATTCATCACGTGACATTTCCCCGAAGGGACAGACACAGGAACGAAGAAGGACACATGCCGGCCAGCCTAAGTGTTCCGGAGCAGTAGCAAGCTACCATGGCTCAGTGAAACACTAGGAGACATTTCCCGGTAAGAGAGGCTACTAAAGATAAACAACTAGATGGTCAGATCCCACACATACCAAGCATTTCAATAACATACACACAATATGCTCGATATGTGCAATACAACATGGCATCACAAAATGACTCTACGACTCAAGTAGTTTATTCAATAGGCTTCGAGGAGCGAGACATTACAAACATGGGTCTTATGACCCAACAATCAGAGCATACAAGTCAAAGCACAAGCGGAAGCTATCATGTCTGAGTACAGACATCTATAAATGAAAAAGGCTGAGAAGCCTGACTATCTATCAGATCCTGCCGAGGGCACAAGATCGTAGCTGAGGTATCAAGCTAAACGTCGAAGTCCAAGCGGAACTACTAGTGAGACTGAAGTCTCTCTGCAAAACATAAAATAGGCAAACGTGAGTACAAATGTACCCAGCAAGACTTACATCAGAACTAACTACATATGCATCATTTTCAACAAGGGGATGGTGGGGTTTAACTGCAGCAAGCCAGCTTTGACTCGGTGGCTATCCTAAACTACGACTGCAAGTAACTCTTTTGAGGTGGCGCACACGAGTCCACATATTCACCATATCAATACACCACTATGGATCCGCTCCCGTCTCCCTACGAGAATGCCATCCATAGCACTCACGCTTATCTTGCGTATTTTAGAGTATCCACTTTCACTTGTCTATGAACTGATATAAGCAACCCAGAGGTCCTTTTCCGTGGACACGGCTATTCGAATAGATTAGGTTAACCCTGCAGGGGTGTACTTCTTCACACACGCTCTCACCACTTACCGCCGTTTACACGACATGTACTCGGCAACCTTCAAGCGGAAGCCCAACGTGGGTGTCGGCCACGGCCTGCCTAAACACTCAAGTCTCTAGTCCAGGTTTATCGCCTATTCGGGTTCCATCCATGAGGAGATCCGGCCGGAGTTTCGCTCACAGCCCCAAACGATGTGTACAGGGTTCCGTGACACCAAACGGGTGCCCGGTTTACCCGGCCACGTGCCTACCGCATCACAGCCCACCCCTACGGTCAGCACTGTCCACGGCCTCCAGCATACTACAAACACCAGAAACTACTTGCAACTCCTGGACAGAGGACAAGGGTGATTAAGAAGCCGAGAGGGTCCATTGGTTTCGGGCCCAATGCGTGGTAGTAGCTGAATCATGGATCACAAACACAGGACTCAGTTCCTGAGGACGGCTGCAATGAGACAACCCACCATGTACTCCTACATGGCCTCTCACCGCTACCTTTACCAAATCGTGTTCACACACTTAGCTCACACACAGTAGGACATGTTCACACACCTCTGATTCATCCCCGATGAATCAGACCTGACTCAACTCTAAGCAGTAGCAGGCATGACAAACAAACATGAATGAGTAGGCACAACAGGGCTCAAACAACTCCTACTCATGCTAGTGGGTTTCATCTATTTACTGTGGAATGACAGGTCATGCAAAGGATAAAGGGGTTCAGCTACCGCAGCAAGTAACAGATGAATCGATGTTGTCCTAATGCAGTAAAAGAGAGCAGGAGCGAGAGAGTGGGATTTTATCGGAATGAACAAGGGGGTTTTGCTTGCCTGGCACTTCTGAAGATAACATTGAGTCTTCATCAGTGTCAACGATCACATCATCGGTATCACGTCTATCGAGAGGGGACAATACCGGCAACACAGAAGGAAACACAATCAATGCAATGCACAATATGATGCATGATCATGACATGGCAATATGAATGTGTTTTGGGCTAATGCACCTAAAACCAGATTAAATGAAGTTGGTTTGAATACAAGATTCAAATTCAAACTCCATATGTGATTATTTAAATGCCCTTCACTTCATTTGCCCTAAACAGTAGTGATAAGTTGTTCTAACATGCATGAAAATGGTACAGATGGATTCCTTGAATTTTTCTGATAATTTTTCATATATAAATTATTTAATTTGGAGTTACGGTTAATTTTCTATGAATTTTGGAAGTTTTAGGCATTTTTCTGGAATTTCAGAATTAAATTAAATCCAGAAAGCATTACTGCGTCAGCATGACGTTGGCATGACGTCAGCAAGTCAACAGGGGCCGGCTCGGGTCAATCCTGACGTGTGGGGTCCACACGTCAGTGACACAGGGGCTAATCCCGCGTTGACCCGGGCTTTGACCCACTACGGGGCCCACTGTCAGTGGCTGTGGGGGGGTGTTTAAGCGTCATTAGTGCTAATTAGGCGTGCCACGTCGGCAGTCGCCGGAGTGTCGCCGGCGACGACCAAAACTGCGGCGGGAGCTCGCCGGAGTGGCGCTGCGAGGGGTTTTGGGCCAAGCCAAGGGCACCAGAGGGTTGCCCTTGCTTGCGCGCATCCAAAGGAGGCATGCGGGAGGCGCGGGGTGGCCGGAGCTCGCCGGAGTGGGGGCCGCGGCGGCTGCCGGAGCTCGGGTTTGGGCGGAGCGAGGTTACGGGGCGCTAGGGGGCTGGCTGAGGGGCTATGCGGACTCCTGGGGCAGCTAGGAGCACGCTAGGCTCGTCGGACTGGCCGCAGCAGCACGTCAGTGCCATGCCCGGCGTCCATGGCGGACGGCGGCGCTCGGGAATGTGGCCGGGGTGCTACGGCACGGGAACGAACAAAATGGAGGAGGGAAAACGGAGTGGAGCTCACAGGGGTTGCGACGGTGGCCTCGGGGAGCTCGGGGAGGCACCGGAGCCGACGAATTTGACGAAGATGGCCGGCGGGTCCGAGGTAGAAGACGACATCGATGGCGGCGATGCGGCACGTCTGGGGCCTCGTGGCTCGTTGAGGAGGTAGAGGGAGGACCCGCGGAGCTTCCTGGGGCGTCGGTGAGGCTAGGGGTGGCCGGTGGCCATGGGTACGGCGACGATGGCGGCGAGCTCCGCTCGGTGGTGTGCGCGAGAGGGAAACAGAGGAGGGAATGGGGTCCAGGGGGGAGAGAGGGGAGGTGCAGGGGGCGAGGGCGTCTCCATGGCGTCGCGAGGGAGTCGGGGAGGCTGCCACGGCGAAGCAGGAGGTGGCCGGCGCTCTTCGGGCGCGCGCCACGCCTCGCCTCTGCCTACTGGCAGAGGAAGAAGAGGACAAGGGGGGGGGAAGGAGGTGGGCTGGGCCACGCAGGTGGGCTGCACAGGGGAGGCTGGGCCAGCACAGGTGAGCGCCAGGTACTTCTTCTCTTTTCTTTTTATTTACTGTTTTCTATTTTTGTTCTGTTTGTTTTGAATTTGGTTTTGAAACCAATTCAATCTATTTTTCTTCTGACAATATTTTTAGGAGCTAAAAGAATTAAAACAATGCTCCACAAAAATATTTCAGAATTATTGGACCTATATTTATTTAATAGTAGATATAAATCCAATTCAAATAATTATTGATTTAATTCAAATGCCCAAATTAAATGTTTCTGAGACACCAAAAATATTGGTTTGGATTTTACCTCTTGCCAATATTTCCAGAGGATAACAGGAACATTTTCTTGGACACATTTGAGAAGATTTAATTGTTGGTTATTTTTAGAGGTTTCTGAGGCTTTGAAAATTCCTCAATTCAAATTTCATTTGAATTTAAACATGATGCAGCAAGAGGTCTAGCCTAGTGCATTACCAGAAGCTAGGGATGTGACACCATGGCAGCCCTCACGACACTTATGACCCGCTTTTGTGCGGGCGAAGATAGCTGGTTGGCTCATAGCACCAATACAACAAGCAATCCTGGCATATCAGAAGCCAGTGATAGCAACGGCAAACCATGACGCAACAAACACAAGCACCATAAATATGGTGAAAACGCCAAAAATATGGCAGTTAATGTCGGGTTCAGGGGCTCAAAGTCCGGTTAGCGGAAAGGGCCACCCAAAAATACAAATCCGGGTCCATACAGTCTGGACCGCATACTCGCTCGCCAATGACAAATTCATGGCACCCCAGAAATTCCAGCCACCCATACCAATAGAGAATGCTGGGTCTTCAAACAAGCTGGCAAGGCAGGCACCAAAGACGAAGAGGGGTCTCAAAGCAACGATAGCGACGAAGAGCCCAGATCACCGAACACAGGAGGGCAAAAGAAATCCCCCCATATTCAATCGGTGAATGTGGTAAATACCAACCAAATTGCCAACTTGGACCAGATATGCACCCTTAGGTATGGCGGCTCAACAGAACTAGCCGCCCCATAATATAAGCTAGGGCCGGTCACCTTCAACCGCACGGATCATCCGGTTAATGCCAATCAGGGAAATCCAGCCGCACTAATACTCGGCCCAATAGTAGATGGGTTCCACCTCACTCGAGTCCTTATGGACGGAGGTAGCAGTTTAAATCTGCTTTACCAGGACACAGTGCGCAAGATGGGTATCAATCATTCAGCGATCACGCCCACTAAAGCCACTTTTAGAGGCATCATACCAGGTATGGAGGTTAGCTGTACATGCTCCATTGCCCTCGAGGTAATCTCCGGATCACCAGAAAATTACCATATCGAAGAGTTTATCTTCGAAATTGCCCCTTTTCGCAGTGACTATCAAGCACTGCTCGGGCGAACCGCGTTCGCTCGATTCAATGCGGTGCCACATTATGCCTACCGTAAGCTCAAAATGCCCGGTCCACGCGGCGTCATCATGGTTCATGGCAAGGCCGAACCTTCCTTCGGCACCAACAAATACATCACTGCCGTAGCAGCAGAAACAACGAGCAACACCTTGCAGCCGAACCTCGAGTCGACGTCCAGGCTCCCGGACACCGTCAAGGGGCTCCGAACTACTTCGTGGAAGGATACCCCGTCTTGTCCAGAGCTTAACTAAAACACTCCGGCGAAAGGCCATGACAGGCTGAACTCAGTGGTTCAACCGCCCTCCGGCACGCAAACGTTTCTTATATTTCCTTCGCAGGTTCACCTTTAAACTGACCAGGACGGACTCCATGGAGGCAGCTTGAACGCGTCAGGGGATCCTTAGACATTCCCCGCAGTGACCGTCCGACTATAATACGGATCCGCACTCAACCTCTTCCCCCTGGTCACAACAGGTTCTGCTATCACAACTCCTTTTTTTTATCACATTACTTGTACCCATACGCATAGGCGTATTATTCAAATACAACATGTGGATTTATATGACGTTTACCTGCTGATTATTTCTTATCGAAATCATTTCGTCAAGTGGCATCCGTATACAACGACATGCCTTAAATATGCCAGGGGCTTCGTTTGTACCATAACAAGGCAATAAAAGTCCGAACACCTTCATGGAAGTTCGTCACCCCGAACCTATAGCATTATATGCATCAGCTCCGAATCATGTCTTGCATCAATAGTTGGGTTTGCCCAGCTCCCATGTTTTGGTACCTTACGTTCCGCTATATCGGCTAAGGTAGCACTGGGAGAACTACTGTGATTGTGTCCCGGTTGTTCCGGATGAGCACCTCAGTAGAGAAAGCCGAAAACTAACTGTCATGATACGACGAGAGCTGGTCAACTGTTCGAGCGGTCACAAAATCTTTAAGAATTTCTCCCGCATAATGCCATAACCAATGCAGTGTGCGATGGATCGGCTTT
Organism: Triticum aestivum; assembly: GCF_018294505.1. Taxonomy (NCBI): domain Eukaryota; kingdom Viridiplantae; phylum Streptophyta; class Magnoliopsida; order Poales; family Poaceae; genus Triticum; species Triticum aestivum. The sequence goes on from NC_057800.1 coordinate 143,388,306, forward strand.
TTCTCCGATCAGGTGCTTATAGAGCCCCTAGTACGGTCTTCCGAACACAAGGGGCTGTACCAACCATACTAAAGCTCCTATGGCTAAGTGAGAGTGATAAAGCCCTATAGTCCGATTGCCTGGTTCATTGTGCTGAGCACCTCCTTCGAAGGACCCAAAACTGGGATAAAGAGTGCTCAGGTTTATCCCGAACACCCCCGTACTTCTTACATGAGGGCAGAAGCCGACGACTGGCCAACTCTCAGTTTTAACATAAAAACAACCACACAGGAGGGTAAACTTTTATATAACAAGCGACATATAAACGACCTTGTTCAAACATTACAAAGGACAACATGATCGGCATTCATGGAAATATAATGTCCTTGGTGCATAGCTCCGCTACAAGGTAGGATCCTTTCAGGACACTCTTATAATATAATTCGGGCTTGCGGTGCTCCTTCCCCTCTGGCAGTCCCTCGGTCACTAGCTTTTCGGCATCCATCTTCCCCCAAAGAACCTTTGCGAGGGCGAAGGCCATTCGCGTTCCTTCTATACAGACTGACCGCTTGATGACGTCAAGTCAAGGGCATGTGCTTACAGGCCGCCTCACGAGCCCGATGTAGCTGCTTGGAATCGGCTCGGCAGGCCATAGCCGAATAACCATATCTTTCATGGCTAGTTAGGCCGCCTTATGCAGTTCGATCAGCTGTTTCAGTTGATCGGCAAAAGGCACCGGATAATCCGGTGCCAAATACTGCGACCAAAAGAGCTTATCAGCGGTGTTCCTTCCTTCGGCTTGGTAGAATTGAGCAGCATCTGATATGCTGTGAGGTAGCTCGGCAAATACAATTGAGAAGTCCGGATTCACAATCAGAAACATTGTTTTCCCTTCAAATACTTGCTTTACATGGGAAAAGCCTTACCCGCCACGATCTTCCTCGCCTCTTGGATCCCCTGCAGGGCGCTTTGGGTTTCCCCCCGGGCATCGCTCATGGCTTGACGCGCCTTGGTGAGTTCGGACTCTTTCTCCGTTAAACTCTGCTCCAAGGTCTCGCATTTACTTATGACCTCTTGCAGCTCCTGCTCAGCTTTAATAACTCTAGCCTCGTGTTTCTCACGAAGAGTCCGCTCCATGGCCGCCTTTTCCTCGGCCTCGGCAATGGCCCTTTTGAGGGCCTCGACTTCGGTCATAACGCCTAGCACAAATTATGCGGCTTATTTCACACTGAACATTTATTTCACAATAAATGCGCGCAATGCTTGTGCATACCTTGTTTATCCCTCAACTGCATTTTTAATTGGCCAATTTCTTCTATGGCCCGCTCCAGACTTTGATTCAGTCCGGAGATCTCCGCAGTACGAGAGGCAGCAGCCGCTACAGGTATCTGCTTGAAACAGAAGAGAAATCAATATCATTCAATGAGTCTTCCTGTGATCATCAATGCGATCCCCTGTCCGGTTCTTTCTTTCACCGAACAGTGTATCAGGGGCTACTATCTATACTATGACACTCTTCGGCAACTTATAAAACATACCTCAAAGCCTCTTATAAGGCTGATACAGGCTTTGTTCAGTCCACTCTCAGTTGACCGAATCTTCTCAATCACCGCACCCATAAGGGCACAGTGTTCGTGAACGATGGAGGCGTCTTGTAATGCCACCAACAAAGCATCCGACACCTCTAGATGGACAAAGGTCGCTGGCGGAACAGGCACGCCCCCTCCAGCCGAAGGAGGCTGCCTTCTTCATTCTGGAGCCGTATAGGCCTCTGGAATCACATCCGGTGGGGAGCCGAACTCAGGATCGCCCCCACCATCAGACCCCATGGGAATCTTTTCCCCCATGTGTCCGGCCCCTACGGTTTGACCTCCAGGCTCCGCCTTCACGGTTTCTTCCTTTCCTCCTTGGTCGGGGTCCTTCTGGGACAAAGCCTCGGTGTTATGCACCTTTTTGGAGGAAGGGGCCTTTGGGGGCGTCCCGCTCTCCATAGCATTTGAGCTCAGCAGGTCCTTTGATGAGGATTGTTTGGTACGGGACCTCACAGTACTACCAAAAAATATGGCTTAAAGGTTAAAATACTAAGCCACGATGAGTCCGGACGCTTAAACGTACTCGGATTTTATATACTTACGAGTTCACCAGGGGCTGGGCCCTGGGATCCCATGCCGGGCCGCCGTCGGCAGCGGCAGTGGACTCCTCTGGAAGAGAAGCCCTTCCCCTTTTGGGTAGTTCGGCCTCCAAGGGTGTGGAGGCTGTCCTCTTCCTTCTCCCCCCCGCAGGGGATTCATCTTCCTCCTGCTTTTCATCCTCTTCGGAGGCGGAATGGGCATCAGAGCCTTCGGGTATAGTGTCTGAAGTGTCGCGACGACGAAGGCCGCCTCGGGTCTTTTTGGCCTCCTTCTCGGCCGTCTTCTTCGACACCTTGTAGGGCGTCGGGACCAGCATCTTCGTCAGAAGTGGGATGGCCGGGTCTTCGGGCAGCTGGGCCAGACAATGGATCCGCTCCGCCTTCTTTGTGTAGCTCTGGGAGAGTTGAATAAACACGCGTTAAGCGCTTCCTTTGGGTCATGCGGATAGAAAAGTTTGATAAACTCACCGAACTTGCAGGGCGAGACAGTTGGTACCCGCGGTCTTCGGCGGAGTCCGGCCATGATTTGCTAGACTTGAAAAGCACCTTCCAAATGTCCTTGTGCGAGGAGCTAAAGAACCCTCGCAAGGTTTGGTGCCTGGCCGGATCGAATTCCCATAGATTGCAAGTCTGGTGTTGACAAGGTAGTATCCGGTGGAATAACATCACCTGGACTATGTTGACAAGTTCAATGTTCTTATCTCCCATATCTTTAACACGCGTCTGGAGCACCGACAGTTCGTCAGACAAGGACCAGTCCAGGCCTTTCTTGACCCAGGATGTAAGCCGCAGAGGGGCGTCGGATCGAAACTCGGGCGATGCGGCCCATTCCTTGCCGCACGGCTCAGTGATGTAAAACCATTGTTGTTGCCACTCCTTGACAGAATCATTAAAGGTTCTCGTTGGCCATATGATGTTGGGCATCTTGCTCACTATAGCGCCACTGCACTCGGCGTGCTCACCGCCCACCACCCTGGGCTTCACATTAAAAACCTTCAGCCATAAACCGAAGTGCGGCGAAATGCGGAGGAAAGCCTCGCACACAACAATGAATGTCGATATGTTAAGGAAGGAATTAGGGGACAGATCGTGAAGATCGATCCCATAATAGTACATGATGCCACGAATGAACGGGTAGAGGGGAAACCCTAGCCCGCGGACAAAGTGAGGGAGGAATACAACCCTCTCGTGGGGTTCCGGAGTGGGGACGATCCGCCCCGCCGTCGGGAGATGGTGGCTGATTTTCTTGGCCAGATACCCGGCCTCCCGAAGCTTTTTGATATCCTTCTCTCGGACGGTAGAGGCCATCCATTTGCCTCCTGCTCCGGATCCGAACATCTTTGGTAGGCCTTTTGTGGGCAGAGAAGGTGAACGCTTGGGTGCTGGAGCCTGAGCAGAAGGGAATGAACTGAGAAGAAGGCATGGGTGAAAAGAGTGAATCCTTGTCCCTTTATAAGGGTAGAAGAGGCGGTGCGCCTCCCCACTCACCTGGTAAAACCTCTTATTCCCCAAGCGCCGTAATTGATGGCGCGGTTGGGTTACCCACATTCGTATTGATGAGAATCCCGTGATAGGGGGACACGATCTCTGCTTTGACAAGACGTGTCAAGAAAATCGCCTCACGATATGTGCAGTGTTGGTTGAGAAAGACGGTTCGAATAATGACCGGGCCATGACATGATGTCATGTTGCTAAACGTGTCAACAGATTCGATTTGTGGAAATATTATTCTCTCTACGGTGGTATGTGGAACTTATTTTGCAGAGCTAGACACTATCCTCGTGTTCAAGATCTTCTATGGAGTATTCGGAGGAAGAACCCTCCTTGCAATGCCGAAGACAAATCTGCGCGCCGGACTCATCGTCATTGAAGCCTGGTTCAGGGGCTACTGAGATAGTCCTGGATTAGGGGGTCTCCGGACAGCCGGACTGTTGGACTATGAAGATACAAAATTTAAGAATTCGTCTCGTGTCCGGATGGGACTTTCCTTGGCATGGAAGGCAAGCTTGGCAATACAGATATGTAGATCTCCTCCCTTGTAACCGACTCTGTGTAACCCTAGCCCCCTCCGGTGTCTATATAAACCGGAGGGTTTAGTCCGTAGGACAACAACAGTCATACCATAGGCTAGCTTCTAGGGTTTAGCCTCTACGATCTCGTGGTAGATCAACTCTTGTAATACTCATATCATCAAGATCAATCAAGCAGGACGTAGGGTATTACCTCCATCAAGAGGGCCCGAACCTGGAAAAACATCGTGTCCCCTGCCTCCTGTTACCATCCGCCTTAGACGCACAGTTCAGGACCCCCTACCCGAGATCCGCCGGTTTTGACACCGACAATTAAAAACATGATCATCTCATACATCAACATATATCACATCATATCTTGACCATATAACATCACAACATGCCCTACAAAATGAAGTTAGATGTCCTCTACTTTGTTGTTGCAAGTTTTACGTGGCTGCTACGGGCTTCTAGCAAGAACTGTTCTTACCTACGCATAAAACCACAATGGTGATTCCTCAAGTTTGCTGGTTTAACCCTTTTCAAGCACCGGCCACAGTCAAATTCGATTCAACTAAAGGAGGAGAAACAGACACCCGCCAGCCACCTTTATGCAAAACTAGTTGCATGTTAGTCGGTGGAACCGGTCTCATGTGCGTGGACATGTAAGGTTGGTCCGGGCCGCTTCATCCCACAATACCGCCGATTCAAAATAAGACATTGGTGGTAAGCAGCATGACAACTCTTTGTGTTCTACTCGTGCATATCATCTATGCATAGACCTGGCTCGGATGCCATTGTTGGGAATCGTTGCATGGGGAAAAAGTTCTACGCACACGCAATGATCTATCCATGGAGATGCATAACAACGAGAGGGGAGAGTGTGTTTACATACCCTCGTATACCATAAGCGGAAGCGTTTCACAACGTGGTTGAGGTAGTCAAACTTTCTTCACGCTCCAACCAATCTTGTATCGAACGCACGGGACCTCCGTGTTCTCCACACGTTCATCTTGGTGACATAGTCCACCTTCTTGATCTAGCAAGATGGCAAGGTAGTAGATGAGTTCCGGCAACACGACGGTGTGGTGATGGTGATGGTGAAGTGATCTCTGCAGGGCTTCGCCTAAGCACTTCAAATATATGACCGGGGGTGTAAACGGTGGAGGGGGGGGGCTGCACACGGCTAGGCAATTGTGTGTTGTGTGCTAGGATCCCCCTCCCACATATATATAGGTGGGAGGGAGGGTGGAGAAGCCAAAGGAGGCGCCCAAGTAGGACGAATCCTACTTGGGGCCCCTCCCAAGTCGCGCCCCTTTCCTTATTTGGAGTGCGGGAAAAGGCAGGGGAGGATGGCGCCCCCTCTTTCCTTTCTCCCATGAGAGGGACAGGCAGGAGGGGCTATCCCTCCCCCTTTTCCTTCCCTAGGGCTGGACAAACAAGGGAGGGGGCTCACCACCCCCTTGTGGGCCGGTCTGTCCCCTCCTTTGGCCCATAAGGCCCATAACTTGCCGGAGGGTGCCCGGAACCCCTTCCGATGACCCAATTCCTTCCCGGTACCTCCCGAAACACTTCCGGTGTCCAAATACCATTGTCCTTATATCAATCATTACCTCTCGACCATTTCGAGATTCCTCATCATGTCCGTGGTCTCATCTGGGACTCCGAACAATATCCGGCCACCAAAACATATAACTCACATAACACTATATCGTCAACGAACGTTAAGCGTGCGAACCCTAGCTACGGGTTCGATAACTATGTAGACATGACCGAGACACCTCTCGGGGCAATAAACAATAGCAGAACCTGGATGCCCATATTGATCCTACATATTCTAGGAAGTTCTTTATAGGTCGAACCGTTATGACAACATACGGAATTCCCTTTGTCCATCGGTATGTTACTCGATCGTCGGTACCTTCATACCTAGTTCAATCTCGTTACCGACAAGTCTCTTTACTCATTCCGTAATACATCACCTTGTGACTAACTCCTTAGTCATTTGCTTGCAAGCTTATGATGTGTATTACCGAGAGGGCCCAAAGATACCTATTCGATACTTGGAGTGACAAATCCTAATCTCGATCTATGCCAACTCAACAAACACCCTCGGAGATACCCGTAGAGCATCTTTATGATCACCCAATTATGTTGTGAAGTTTGATAACACACAAGGTATTCCTCTGGTATCCGGGAGTTGCATAATCTCATAGTCGAAGGAATATGTATTTGACATGAAGAAAGCAATAGCAATAGAACTAAACGATCATTATGCTAAGCTAACGGATGGGTCTTGTCCATCACATCATTCTCCTAATGATGTGATCCTGTTATCAAATGACAACACATGTCTATGGTTTGGAAACCTTAACCATCTTTGATTAACGAGCTAGTCTAGTAGAGGCTTACTAGGGACACATTATTTGTTTATGTATTCACACATGTATTTAGGTTTCTGATCAATATAATTCTAGGATGAATAATAAACCTTTATTATGAATAAGGAAATATTAAATAATAACTTTATTTTTGCCTCTAGGGCATATTTCCTTCAATTAGAGCACGCGATTGAGGAGTTAGGGAGGGGATTGAACACATCGGGGCTGGAGGATTGCCATCAATCAATTCTGCATCGACAACTACTAGGGTTCATAGGTTATTTGTCGATTACAACGTGGGTGGGTATTGGGGTACAAACTTTCTTGTCTAGCCATCTAAAAAAAAATCTTTCTTGTCTAGCCGCGGCGACCCTGGAGTCGCGTCGAGCGGCTGGGGGCGTAGCCATCTTCTTTTCTTCCTCATCGTCTTCTTCCAGAATGATGGGTCTTGCACGGTCACCTACCGCCAGCACCCTGGCCACCATCTGCATCTCGTCGTTGTCGGCGTCCAGCACCCCGAACGTGCGACTCCAGTATGCCGCAGCACGCTGGTCAGGAGTCAGGACCAAACCACTTCTACAAGGTTATCCTTACTCCAAAGCTGGAGAGTCTGCCATTGCTTCTGGACTTCACGAAGTACTTCCCCGCCATCCCTACAGAGTTTGAGGTCAAGACGAACACCGGCTGCGCATGGAGGGTGACGATGAGGGTGATCAACGGTAGGGTCACTGTCGGTGTCAAAACCGGCGGATCTCGGGTAGGGGTTCCCGAACTGTGCGTCTAAGGCAGATGGTAACAGGAGGCAGGGAACACGGTGTTTTACCCATGTTCGGGCCCTCTTGATGGAGGTAAAACCCTACGTCCTGCTTGATTTATTCTTGATGATATGAGTATTACAAGAGTTGATCTACCATGAGATCGGAGAGGATAAACCCTAGAAGCTAGCCTACAGTATGATTGTCTGTTGTCCTACGGACTAAAACCCCCTGGTTTATATAGACTCCAGAAAGGGCTAGGGTTACACAAGGTCGGTTACAAAGGAGGAGATATACATATCTATATTGCCTAGCTTGCCTTCCACGCCAAGTAGAGTCCCATCCGGACACGAGACGAAGTCTTCAATCTTGTATCTTCATAGTCTAACAGTCCGGCCAAAGGATATAGTCCGGCTGTCCGGAGACCCCCTAATCCAGGACTCCCTCAGTAGCCCTTGAACCAGGCTTCAATGACGATGAGTCCGACGCGCAGTATTGTCTTCGGCATTGCAAGGAGGGTTCCTCCTCCGAACACACCACGGGAGAATTTGAATATAAGGATAGTGTCCGACCCTGCAAAATAAGTTCCAGATACCACCGTAGAGAGAATAATATTTCCACAAATCTAATCTGCTGACTTGTTTTGGCAACATGACATTATGCCATGGCCTGGTGATTATTCGAACCGTTCCCTTTAACTAGCCCCGCACATAACGCAAGGCAGTTTTTTGACACGTCTTGTCAACCAGAGATCGTGTCACCCTTATTACGGGATTCTCATCAATACGGGCATGGGTAACCCAACCGCGCCATCGATTATGGCGCTTGGATAAGCGAGTTTTACCAGGCTAGTGGGGGTGCATAGTTTCGTCCGCCCTTATAAAGGGACAAGGTTTAACCTTTTTCTACCCACGCCTTCTTCCTCCTTGCTCATCCATTCTTGCCCACTCGAGCTCCAACACCCAAGCCCACATCCTTCCCCTCAACCTTCTACAATCATGTCCGGAGCGGGAGGTAAATGGATGGCTTCCTCCGTTACGGAGGGACACATCAAGAAGCTGCACGGAGCTGGATACTTGGCCGCGAATATCGCGCATCGGCTGCCCGCTGCGGGGTAGATCGTTCCTACCCCTGAACCTCACGAGAGGGTAGCCTTCCAACACCACTTCCTCCGCGGACTGGGGTTTCCCCTCCATCCATTCGTCCGTGGTATTATGTTCTACTACGAGCTGGACATCCATGATCTGGCCCCGAACTTCGTCCTCAACATTTCGGCCCCACTTTGGCCTGTGGTTAAAGACCTTCAATATCAAGCCGAAGGTAGTGGGCGGCCAACAAGCAGAATGCGGCGGAGCCATGGTGGGCAAGATGCCCAACGTTATATGGCTTGAAGGCTCCTTCATGGAGACCATAAAGGGGTGGCAATCGGCGTGGTTCTACATCACCGAGCGCCAAATGGGTGGCTGCCCCAAAGTTTCGATCCGGAATCCCCACGCGGCTCACCTCCTGGAAAGAGAAGGGCCTGTCCTGGGGTTCATCGGTGGAGCTGGACGGACTCCAAAAATGTATCCAGAATATGGCAAGCAAGAAGCTCAAGCTTGTCAACATAGTCCAGGTCATGCTCATCCGCCGGATCCTCCTGTGTCAACAACGGGATTTCAACTTGTGGGAGTTTGACCCGGCCCAGCACCAGACTCTAAGCGAGCTCTTCAACACGACGCACAAGGATGTCTAGAAGGTGTTGTTCAAGGGCGCCGAGGTCCCTCCCTCCCTCACCGAGGACCGCGGGCTAAGCGCAAAGTGCCGAGCGCATTCGGTGAGTTCTATACATCCGGTAGGATATTTTATTTCCCCTAGCTTAATCATGTGAGGGGTCTGATCTCCATGCCTTTGACATGACTGGGTGGAGACGTCGGGGCAGATTAATTGTCCGGCCCCTCTGCCCGAAGACACTGCGGACGCTCTCCTTATGGAGATGCTGACTCCGGCCCCTTATAAGGTGCCCGAGAAGACCAAGAAGGCCAAGGGAACCTGAAAGAGTTCCCGACGGCAGGTGTTATCGGACTCATCGTCCGATAACTCTGCGACACACTCCTCCCCCGAAGACGAGGAGGAAGAAGAAGATGATCCCCCTTCAGTTGGGGGAGACAAGAAAGGAAGGCCGCCCCAACCGGGGGGCCGAAGGGTCCAAGAAGGGAAGGACTCTCCTTCCGGACTACTCCACCACCGCCGCCGAAGGCGAAGACGAGTGGCTGCTCAGGGCCAAGCCCCTGGCAAAGTCGTAAGTATTCGGATGCCAGAGTAACTCATAGCATACCTTTGTCGCACTGCTTCTCCCAACGCTGAATTATGATTATGCAGACCGCCACGAGCCCGTATCGACGTATCGTCGGACGGCTCCCTGAGCTCGTCGGATATGGATAGCGATCTACTTCTGACCGCCACCTCCCCTAGCCCTACGAACAACGCCGAGGTATTGTCTCAAGAGGCACCGGGTCGAGGGGAGACAGTCCCGGAGGCGCCTCGAGGCGACCTCCCGGATTCTGGGAGCAGAGGGAGCAAGGCTCCAGAGGGCTCCGAGTTCGGCCCTCAGCCGAACACCGCGCCGGAACCTCCAATGGTTCCGGACTCAGGCAGGCGACCTCCTTCCAAAAGGGGCAAGACACCTGTGCTGGTGACCCCTGTCCATCCAGAGGCACCGGGCAATCTGCTGGGAGCGCTTCGCAGCGCTTCCATCGACGAAGAGCACCACACTATTATGAGTGCGGTGGTCCAGAAGGTTCAGTCCGCCAAGAGCGGACTGGCTGAAGCTTGTGCCAGCCTTCTAACAGGCTTTGAGGTAAGTTTTTGAAATATAGGAAAAATATTACCGCATAGACAGTAGCCCCTGATGCTCTGTTCGGTGTTCAAAAAGAAAAGCCGAACAGAGGATCAAACAATATCGCAGGAGTCTAATATAAGTATGTCTATATGCGTCTGCAGGCTTCGCTGTTGGCCTTTGCCGCACTGATTGCGGAGGTCGCCACACTGAAGGAGGACCTTAAAGGGTCCAAGGACGAGCTCGGCCTTGCCAAGAGGCAGCTCGAGGAGAACAAATTTAAGTAGTACCTAGTCCATGGATATGTATAAAAAGAATGCGATTGCAAAATGACAGGATCATCGTAAATTTGCTAGGGGCCACGACCGAGGTGGCGACCCTGAAGCAAGCGCTATCCAAGGCCGAAAACAAAGCGACCAAGGAGCGCACCGAGCGGGAGAGGCATGAGGCTCGGGTGGGCGAGGTGCAGCAAGAGCTCCACGCTCTCATGACGAAGCACGAGGCGTTGGAGCTTGACTTGAAGACGCGAGAGTCCGAGCTTGACACGGCCCTCGAGAGTGCAAAGAGTGCCAAGGCCGAAGCCCAAAAGGCCCTCCAGGAAATTGATGCTATGAAGAAGATAGTGGCGGGTAAGGCATTCTATATGCAAAGCAAGCATGTGAAAGTGAATTACTTGTTACTTACCCGAATCCGGAGCTCTCCAGGAGCATTCGCAGATTTTCCCCGTTGCGTGTCGGATGCCGCACAGTTTTACCAGGCCGAGGAGGGAAGCTCAACGGAGAAGCTATTCTGGTCTCAGTATACTGGGACCGAACACCCGATGCCTCTGAGCGACCAGCTGAAGCAATTGGTCGAGCTGCACAAGGAGGCCGAACAGGCCATGAAGGGCTTTATAGTCTGATGTGGCCTGGCGATGCCCTTCCCAATAGCTACTTAGGCCTGGTGAGGCGGCTTGTGGATGCCTGCCCACGGCTTGAAGTCATCAAGCGGTCCATCTGCATCGAAGGTGCACGCCGGGCTTTCGCCTGTGTGAAGGTGCAATGGGCCAAGATGGACGCTGTGAAGCTGGTGAAGGAAGGGCCGCCGCAGGGCAAGGAGCATCGCCACCTCAGGATGTACTATGAGGGTATCCTGAAGGGCGCTCGTCTCGTAGCGGACGAGTGTACGAAAGATATAATATTCGAGTAAACTCGCTCGTGCAATCCTGTATTTATGAAAACTTGTTCATATGCGCTATGCAACGCTTGTTTGAATTTAAAATATTACCTTCTGTTCGGCTGTTTATCAAATCTGAGAGATGGCTAGTCGTCGGCTTCTGCCCCCATGCCACGAGTGCTGGGGTGTTCGGGATAAACCTGAGCACTCTTGTTCCCATTGTTGGGTCCTTCGTGGGAGGTGCTCAGCACAACAAACAAGGCAATCAGACTATAATGTGTTATCACTCTCACTTAGCCATAGAATTCTATAATTTTAAATTTCGGTGAAGCCCCTAGTATTCGGAAGGCCGAATTCGGGGTGCGATACACGCCTTAAGCCGGACAGGGCCGACTCCTCGCTCTAAGCGGCATAAGTCTTTAGGGACTCGAAAACCTCTCGAACAGCGACCAGTCTCTCACCTTATCATGACAGTCAGTTTTAGCTTTCTCTACTGAGGTGCTTAGCCCAGTAGAACCGGGGCACAATCGCAGTAGTTCTCCCAGTGCTACCTTAGCCGTTATAGCGGAACGTAAGGTACCAAAACATGGGAGCCGGGCAAACCTAACTATCGACCCGAGACATGATTCGGAGCTAATGCATATAATGCTATAAGTTCGGGGTGCCGCACTGTCGAAAGTGTTCGGACTTCTCATGCCATATTATGGGGTATGCTTAAGCCCCTAGCGTATTGGCCGTACCAGAGTGTACGGGTGCTGGATGTCATGAATGAACATATATATATATATATATATAAATATAAAAGAAGAATGCAATAATAGTCTTAATGCTATGCATTTTTATTCAAAAAGGTGCGTTAAAGCAGAATGATACAAGTAGTGCGATAAGTAAAAAGTAGGACTGCTTAACATGTCCCTTCCAAGGGCAAGCTGAGGAATAGTATTAAAACAAATATTTCACTCGTTATCGTAATCCACCTGGGAGTTACGAGGTGTGACATAGCTTTCCGCCTCCTTGGTTGCTGCATCATGGGTTCGGCAATCATGCTGCCAGACAGGGTTTCCAGAGATTAAAGTCCTAAAAGAGAAAAATAACAAAGCCTGAAGACCCTAGTGCGGTTTAAGCCGGACTTGGGGTGTGCCGCCGTCGTGCCCCCATCCCCGCCTGTGCCCATGGTATTTTTAATGTGTAATTATGTACGCGTGGCACGGATTTCGCCATTTGGCTGGGGCCGGGATGGGGGACGCATTGCTATGCGAGCTCAGGACGTGCCAGGCGGTCCAGTTGCCGATTACTCCGGGCGCGCTTGAAGTTGTCCGGGTCCTTAATTGTTGAACTAGTGGATTGCCTTAAGAGGATGCTTTGCGCTTCTCCTGCGAGGGCCACAGTGTGCTCCTCCATGCGGAGAGAGCGCTCTGTGTTTCCATTGACTGTGATGACCCCCCGAGGCCCTGGCATCTTGAGCTTGAGATATGCATAATGCGGTACCGCATTGAATCTTGCGAATGCAGTTCGCCCGAGCAGTGCATGGTAGCCACTGCGGAATGGGACTATGTCGAAGATTAACTCTTTGCTTCGGAAGTTATCCGGAGATCCGAAGACCACTTCCAGTGTGACTGAGCCTATGCAATGGGCCTCTACACCTGGTATGACGCCTTTAAAGGTTATTTTAGTGGGTTTGATCCATGAGGGGTCTATACCCATCTTGTGCACTGTGTCCTGATAAAGCAGGTTCAGGCTACTGCCGCCGTCCATTAGGACTCGAGTGAGGTGAAATCCGTCAATGATTGGGTCTAGGACCAGTGCGGCAAATCCGCCATGACGGATGCTAACGGGGTGGTCCCTGCGATCGAAGGTGACCGGACAGGAGGACCATGGGTTGAACTTGGGGGCGAGTCGGCGACTGGCTCCAACGCATATACGTCCCTGAGTGCACGCTTCCGCTCCCTCTTGGGGATGTGGGTTGCGTATATCATGTTCACCATCCGCACTAGTGGGGGGAACCTCTTCTGTCCTCCGGTGTTCGGCTGCCGGGGCTCCTCCTTGTCATTGCTATGTGACCCCTTATCTTTGTTTTCAGCATTTAACTTGCCGGCCTGCTTGAACACCCAACAGTCCCTGTTGGTGTGGTTAGCTGGCTTGTCGGGGGTGCCGTGTATTTGACACGAGCGATCGAGTATACGGTCGAAACTGGACGAGCTCGGAGTGCTTCTTTTGAATGGCTTTTTCCGCTGATCGGGTTTAGAGCCTTTGAATCCGGCATTGACTGTCGTATCCTTGGTATTGTCGCTGTTACTGCGGCACTTATGCTTGTTGCGACATGACCTGCCATTGCCGTCCTTGGTATCCAAAGTACCATGGTTCTTTGATATGTTATTACTGCGAGCCAGCCAGCTGTCTTCTCCCGCGCAAAAGCGGGTCATGAGTGTCGTGAGGGCTGCCATAGATTTCGGCTTTTCCTGACCAAGGTGCTGGGCTGGCCACTCGTCGCGGATGTTGTGCGTGAAAGCTGCTAGGGCCTCTGCATCCGGACAGCCGACGATTTGATTTTTCTTTGTTAGGAACCGTGTCCAAAATTGTCTGGCCGATTCCTCTGGCTGCTGAATTATGTGGTTCAAGTCATCGACATCTGGTGGTCGCACATAAGTGCCCTGAAAGTTGTCAAGGAATGCGGCTTCCAGATCTTCCCAACAGCCAATGGACTCTGCTGGCAAGCTGTTGAGCCAATGCCGAGCTGGTCCTTGGAGTTTGAGTGGGAGGTATTTGATGGCGTGTAGGTCATCACTGCGGGCCATGTGAATGTGCAGGAGGAAATCCTCGATCCACACCGCAGGATCTGTTGTGCTGTCGTATGATTCTATATTTACGGGTTTGAAACCCTCTAGGATTTAATGATCCATTACTTCGTCTGTGAAGCATAAGGGGTGTGCGGCACCTCTGTACTGGGCTATATTGCGACGCAGCTCGAATGAGTCTTGCCCGCTGTGTTCGGTCCGGCCGGACTTACTTTTTACTGTATCCGGCGTGACGATTATCGTCTCGCATAGTGGTGCGCCCTCATGATCCGTAGATCGATCTTGCATGTTTTGCTTTGTCCTTCAATACATCTCGCAAATCTGGCGTATTTCCCCCTGCCTTTTTATTTGAATGACGTCGAGATGCAGGCTGAGCTTTTGGCTGGAATGTCTCTTTGTCGCGGCCACGAGGTGGCCGATCAGCCGCGTCATACGCCGGGGATGTAGGTTTCGGTGCTTCCTCCTCCAATCGGGGTAGCAACCTGCACTTTTGGTAACTCTTGGAGGGGCGTTCGAGTTTATACTCCTCGGCCGCCAGGACTTCAGTCCATCTGTCAGCTAGCAAATCTTGATCAGCTTGAAGCTGCTGCTGCTTTTTCTTGAGGCTATTTGTCTTGGCTATAAGCCGGCGCTTGAAGCACTCTTGTTCGACGGGATCCTCCGGCACGACGAATTCGTCATCGCCGAGGCTTGCCTCGTCTTCGGAGGGAGGCATGTAATTATCATCCTCCGCCTCTCCATCTGCCGCTCTCTCAAGAGAGCTGGCACCTCTATCCTCCTGCTCTAAATATTGCTCGAGGGGATTGTTGTTTTCTTCGGCACTGTATGGAGTGCTATTATCTCCGGTGCCGGCATCACCACTTTTTCCTTGGCGGGACTTAGAGCGGCGCCGCTGACGTTGGCGCTTGGGTTGATTCTTGGAGGGTCATCCTCCGTTGTCGCGTCACCATTGCCTTCTTTGGGTGTGTCCACCATGTATATATCATATGATGGGTGGCTATCCAGTGCCCTCTGGACAGTGATTCCTCTTTGACTCCCGCATCGTCGTCCATACCGTCGATGTCTTCGGAGTCAAAGTCGAGCATGTCGGTTAAGTCATCGACAGTGGCTACTAAGTGGGTGGTGGGTGGGCATCGAAAGTCTTCATCATCCGCATCCCAATCCTGCCGGACGTAGTTCGTCCAGGATCCTCCTGATAAGGAGAGAGACCTTAATGAGTTCAGTATGTCGCCGAAAGGTGAGTGCTGAAAAACATGCGCGGAGGTAAACTCCATGATCGGCGCCCAATCGGATTCGATAGGAACGGGCGCAGGCGGTTCGGAGTCCTTGGCCGGAGAAGGATCCGACAGTTTGGTAACATGACTCTCGTGAAGGTTAAGGTCGATACTCGGCTCGACCATCACTGAGGGTACGGCCTCTGTGATGGGGTCTATCCACCCGTCCATGGATGGCGCAACTGGCTCCGAATTGAGGCTCGGAGCGGCTGCCGGTGCGATCTCCTGAATACAGTCTGATGATAGAGCTAAATCGTACTCATCATGACCGTGCGGCGCACAAGGCAGGGGCTCGAATCCGTCAAAGATCAAGTCTCCGCGGATGTCGGCCATGTAGTTTAAGCTTCCAAACCTGACCTGGTGGCAAGGGGCGTAACTTTCGATCTGCTCCAGATGGCCAAGTGAGTTGGCCCGCAGTGCAAAGCCGCCGAACACAAAGATCTGTCCGGGGAGAAGAGTCTCACCCTGGACTGCATCGCTATCGATGATCGTAGGAGCCATCAAGCCTAACAGCGACGACACAGAGGAACTCTCAATGAAAGCACCAATGTCGGTGTCAAAACCGGCGGATCTCGGGTAGGGGGTCCTGAACTGTGCGTCTAAGGCGGATGGTAACAGGAGGCAGGGAACACGATGTTTTACCCAGGTTCGGGCCCTCTTGATGGAGGTAAAACCCTACATCCTGCTTGATTTATTCTTGATGGTATATGTATTACGAGAGTTGATCTACCACGAGATCGGAGAGGCTAAACCCTAGAAGCTAGCCTACGGTATGATTGTCTATTGTCCTACGGACTAAAACCCCCCGCTTTATATAGACACCGGAAAGGGCTATGGTTACACAAGGTCGGTTACAAAGGAGGAGATATACATATTCGTATTGCCTAGCTTGCCTTCCATGCCAAGTAGAGTCCCATCCGGACACGAGACGAAGTCTTCAATCTTGTATCTTCATAGTCTAACAGTCCAGCCAAAGGATATAGTCCGGCTGTCCGGAGACCCCCTAATCCAGGACTCCCTTAGTCACCCTTGATGAGGGTTGGGCCACCATCGCCAACATTCATCAGATCCTGATCAGGTACATGCTGATGTTCAAGCTGCAGACGCCCAACACCATGAAGCTGATCATCTTCAACGACGAGGGTGTGGAGGTGGTCACAAAGTGCGAGGAGCATGACAACACCTTCACCGCGACCACTTGAGCTCCTATTGCCCATTCCTTGTTGGTTCTTGATTTAAGACTTGAATTTCGTTTAAAATTTATCACACTATGTTGGTTTAAAACTTTGATGCGTGGTTAAGACTTGTGTTTGTGCGTAAGATTATTCTGTTCCTTCTAGTTTAGTTATTAGTAGTTCATGTGTGCCTTTGGTAACCTCACCACGTCGAGGAGGTGGTTACCACACAAATGTCCTGGATGTAACCAAACAACCGGACTTTCCCCTCAAACATGTTCGCAACCAAACATCATGCCTTCCGTTTATGAACATGCATGCTAGAGGGGATGCAGGAAACCAATCAATATGCAGATGTTGGTTTTTTGTGCCTGCATATGCTCATCCAGGCCCAACTAGGACAAGTATGCGAAGTGGAAAAAAACGATGCAGGTAACCAAATGCGTCGATAGAGTTTCGATGCTTCGCGAATATAGGTCTTGAATGGACATACATAGGATGAAAACCTCTACTTTAGCCCAATTAACATTATGGCTCCTGCCAAAAATAAAAGTAGCTAGGTGGTGCACAGAGAGAGTCGCATGCGAGAGTTCCAGCTTCCCATTCAGCTCTAACTTAGAGTTGATAGTTGAACTTTTCAGACGACGGGGGATGGCTCTCTCCTCCCACCTCTCCTCCCCTCTCGCACCTCCCACCAAGCTCCATGGCGATTCCTAAGCTAGATCACTACGAAGGGCCTATTGGATTGGGATTTTACACCAGGCCTAGGCCTGGCCGATTAGGTGAGAAGAAGGTTTGGCTCCACAGTCCATTTTTCACCATCTCGAGACTCCAAGGAATTCTTTTTGGTGGTCTCTTTCTCCTCGGCTTCATTTTCTCTTTCTGTGGATTCGGTTGGCATTGCTCTCTAATGCTGCATTGGAGGTATCAGCTCTGGGTTTAGAGTGCACCAACTTAATTCTCGTTCTTTTCGGTTCTCGGTGGCCAATAACAAAGTGGGTCATTTTATCCATCGTCTGAGAGACCGGGTCTGGCCAGATTTTGTTTGTCATTTCCATCTCTTTAATGGCCATTTTGCTCTAGCACCTATTGTTGACTCTTGTTGGCATGATGATGAGGAACTAAAGGTTTTATCATGTAGATGCCCCTTGGCTATTAAATCTTCGCTCGAATTCTTGCATTCGGGCTCACAATTGAACTCAAACTCTGAGAAGGTGTTGTGCAAGTTTGGCTTGACTCCTATTCAATCCATGTGGGTTTCCAAGCTGAATGCAGCAGAAACGTCCACCTCCATATTGGACAAGGACATGGATGATCAACATCCTACATTACCTCATTCATATTATTGTTCCTCGGACTCTGGTTCTTTGGATAATTCTTCACGATGATTAGTTCATCCGATTTCAGATAGCAATGATCGCGCCACATTAATTGCACATTTTTTTGAGTCAGACACAATCAGAGGAATCGCAGCAGGTTAATTATATTAAATCGGGTGCTTTTAAATGCCCCCTATTTGTCCCTTATCCCCCGCTGCTCCAGTGCTTCCTCAAGTCGACTTTCAAATATGCCCCCTCGCCTGGATCTTGGCCCGCAATGCTCTCGGCCCGTCACAAAACTGATCTGGCCCAGGTGCATTACTCCACGGCAGAAATAATGGATTTATCCACTAATTGGGCGGTTTTATGCTCTTGTTGCTTACAATGGGGTCATCACAAGGTTTCTTGCCAAGCTAGATTGATTTGCATTAATAACTTAACCCCTGGTCACAAGGCCGCAGATTGCCCATTATTTGCCAAGTCCGAAACTCGCCCTAATTTGCACACAACTTTTGGCAACAAACATCCTCAGGTCGAATAAATTGCGCTTTCCATTTCTAAGGAAAATCAACACAAACACAAGCTTGTCATTCGATGCACTGCATGCGGGGCCTATGTCGACGTGGAGCAATCCTGCAACAAACGTCGATTCAACGCAAAATGGCAGTGGAGGCCAAAGAATACTCAGTCTTCCCTCTTTACCCCTCACGCTCCATCTTCCACCTCGATTTCTCCCACACCACAGTGCTGCCCAGTCATGTCACCTCACCAGCCACCATCATTGCCCTCCGCCATCTCCCCGACCATGGCGAACTACCCGCTCAATCCGGTGCCATTCCTCCCACCGGGCTTCACCGTGGAGCCCGGTCCAACAGATCGCCTCGTGCACAGTGGCATGGTCGTCGGGCCCATTCCGCCGCTCAACCACGACTTCCTCGCCATCGCAGAAGCGAGTCACTACGTTCCTCTGCATGGCCACGTGGCCATCCGCACCATGGTTGAAGGTCCGCTTCATGAGTCCCAACTTTTACCACTGAATCTAGTGATCATCCTTTCGGCATTGCAATATTTGGATTTGTGGATTCTTCATGAAGGGATACCGCGGTTGCTACTCCTCTTGAGCTTGAAGATGAAGATCCACTTATCACTTTCGTGCGGCACAATGAAGCCCTCAACCGCCGCACCACTTCATTTGGTCCCGAGGTCTGGCTCATGTTCTTTGGATTTCCATATGACGACAGACGGACTACTACATCACAAAAGCCCTAGGTGGTTACGGCTCTCTCGTCAACTGGTACAATCCAAGACAAGATAGAAGGTACATTCTACTCAAAGCCCATGTCCTATGTCTTCATCTGATTCCGAAGAGCTTTGTTGTTTGGCAATTGGGTGGCGCGAGGGACTGCTGGACTGTCCAGATCACCATCTTGAGAAGCAATGATTGGAATGGTTTGCTTACCGATGTTCTTACTGCTGGTGAAGTACCCCCTGATGCCAACCCACACCCCCAATTTGGCCCTGAACTTACTGTCGACGAGCTCTATCAGCAGCAGGTCCATAACTGGTTGGTTCAGAATGGTGCCCCTCCTGCTGGCAATGCAAACCAGGGCAATGGACCTCCTCAGAACAATGTTGGTTGGGGGGCATGGCCAATTCCTCCTTCTCCTCCATTTACACCCCTCCCCCACACCTTGTAAACTATCAAGCTTGGTTGGCTGCTCAAGGTCTGACAGTCCAACATGGTCTCGTACCAGAAGATAACATCTCTGATAATGTTATGGAGGCCTGGAATGACACCTTTTCTGCTTCAGATGACAGCTCTGCTTCAGCTCGGGATACTTTGCTTCTGCAACCTGTTGCTGCACCTGCTTACCAGCAGCCTGAAGCACAACATTTAGTTGCAGTTTCTATCAGTCTGAATAACCAGGGCATATAGTTTGGCCTTCCTATGCAAGGTTCAGAGTTCATCAACCTCCTCTTGTCATACCCAATACCTAGACAACAAATGAATACCATCATCTTTCATGCTATACACCCAGCAATGGCTACCATTGGCCCTTGGAGCAATGGCTACAGTATGCGGTCCCCCAACATGGAAGTTTCTATCTTGATCTCCTCTGACACCAATGGCATCTCTCTCTCAGCTATCACTATGACCCGCTTCTTCAGTGGTGCTAGAAGAAATCCATGACAACCCTCAGCAGATCTTGCAGCCAACATAGCAGAACATTCCTGATCCTACACCAACTGAAGATACGTCTCCAACTGCTACTCTGTCACTTGGAAATGCCAGCTACAACCCTCTTCAGTTGGCTGGTCACAACCCCAGGCTTGCACAGGACACGCTTGGCCTCGCTGCAGTTAGCTCCATCATAGCGCCTGCTAGCCTTGTTGTGACCCGTGGCCATCGTGCTCATGCCCCTGCTCCCATTTCCACAACTAAGGTTCGTCGTAGTAACAGGTCCAACAAATATAATGGCTTCAAGATAAATCAAGTGACCGACACTCGCCCTACCATCTCTCGGGTGAAACCATGGCTGGCGCCTTCCATTGGTTCTTCCTCCTCTGCCCAAGAGTTACAGTCTGATGAGGTACCACCCACCCCAGTCCGTGTCCTTCAGGAGATCGATATCAATAGATGTGTTGTCCCTGCTGCCGAACTAACTGAAGAAATCTTCAATGCGACTCCTGAACCTGCATCTACATCGACCTCTCGCACAGGTACATTGCTCACTGGTGATCAGGCAGGTGAGGAGGACAATTCTAGGATCTAGCTCCTCTTTACCCCATGCCCCTTTTGCGTAGCTAGGAAGTACTTTGTTCAAGCATTCGTGGGTTAAACTCTGAAGATAAACAGTTAGCCCTAAATAATGCCATCTGTACTAGTGGTTGTTCGGTCATTTGCCTGCAAGAGACCAAAAACCTCTTTTGAGTTATCTTTCATTAAATCCTATTGCCCTATACAATTTGATCAGTTTGCTTATGTTTCCTCTCAAGGTGCTTCGGGGGGTTTAATTACTATTTGGAAAAGCTCTATCTTCTTAGGCAATGTGGTTTTCTCGTCTGATTTTGCCCTAGTTACTAACTTTTCTAGCACGCTCTCATCACATTCTTGGACGCTAGCTAATGTATATGGTCCATGTTCTGGTGATGCCCGTGTTACGTACACCAATTAGCTATACGATCTGGATATTCCTAGCACGCAAGATTGGCTCTTAATTGGCAACTTTAATTATATTCGTGCTCCTGATAATCGCAACAAGCCAGGGGGTGTCCTCATGACATGTGCACATTTAATGACATAATCCGCATGCAAAGCCCTATTGAATTACCTCTAAAAGGTTAGTCTTATACTTGGAGCAATATGCAACAAGACCCCCCCCCCTCCAAGAACAACTCGCTTGGTTCTTCACGTCCCTGCATTGGACCAACGTATATCCTAATACACTGGTTAAGCCCCTTGGTAAGCCCGTTGATCGTGTGCTATGCGTTGTTTCCATCCAAACTACCATCCCACCCTGGAAGATTTTTCGTTTTGAACCCTTCTGGATTTTGCACCCTAGTTTCATGGATCTTGTCCAAGAGGTTTGGAGCAGACCAGTTAGATCCCAAAATGCTGCCACCATACTCTGCCACAAATTCAAAGCTCTTCGCCATGCTCTGAAGATTTGGAGCAAAAACCTCTCTCGTCTATCGGTGGCCATTGCTAACTGCAACGAGACGCTAGCCCACCTAGATGAGTTAGAAAACAGCCGAAAGTTGACCATCCCAGAGACAAATTTTTGCAACATCCTCAAGAAACACCCACTGTGCCTTCTTAATTATCAAAACCAGTAATGGAAAAAATGTTGCACCATTCGATAGATCAAATTTGACGATGAAAATACAAAACTCTTCCAGGCAGTTGCAACTGAAAGATACCACCATAACAACATTGCCAGTTTTAGAAGGGAGGATGGAGATATTGTTGATAATCATTCTGGTAAAGAGGCACTTCAGTTTCAAACTTACACTGATTGCCTGGGCACCTCGAGACCTAAAAAAATGAAATTTAACCTCCCATACATTATACAACGTCATGACAATCTAGAACAGTTAACAGACCCATTTACACATGATGAGATTAACATGGTAATTAAAGAAATGCCGGCTGATCAAGCACCTGGCCCTGATGGTTTTAGTGGAGCTTTTCTCAAAGTGTGCTGGCCTATCATCAAACAGGACTTTTACAATCTTTGTGAGAAGTTTCATCAAGGTGAATTGGATCTCACAAGTATAAATGATGGCCTAATAACCCTAATCCCAAAAATCAACTCACCGAAAACTATGAATGACTACAGAATGATCACGCTACTCAACTGTTGCCTTAAACTGATCACTACAACGATACTGTATGCGAGCAGATGCAGCTGATCCAAGACAGCCATTTGTCATTGAAACCCATCCGCTTCATAATGGTTAACATGGGTGTGTGCTCAATTGTATCGAAGGCTTTGGCGAAGTCAAGTTTGAGTAGGATAATCTCCTTCTTTGAAGTGTGACATTGATGAATGTACTAGAAGGTCCATGCCAAGCAGTCATGTACTGTTCGACCTTTGATGAAGCCGTAATGGTTCCTGTGAATGATCTATTCCATCGGGCGCTCATCGGTTTTATTAAATGGAGTCCCGGGGCGTCAATTCCACTGCCGCATCGGGATGAGAAAGGGTGACCCATTGTCACCCCTGATCTTTGTGATTGACGCCGATATCCTCCAAGCCACCATCAACGATGCTTTCAGACAAGGCAAGATCCAACTGCCGTTTCCTTGCGCAGGACAAATGGACTACCCAGTAATCGAATATGAGGATGACAAGATCTTGGCCATGCCAGCGTGCCCTCGTCAAGCAGCCATCATAAACTAGATCCTCACAGACTATGCATCCTCCATTTGCCTCTGGATCAACTTTCATAAGTCCACGCTCATCCTGACCAACCTCTCTGCAGAATCTGCCTTTGCCTTTGCGCGCTTATTTG
The DNA here is from genome assembly GCF_018294505.1 of Triticum aestivum. NCBI lineage: Eukaryota > Viridiplantae > Streptophyta > Magnoliopsida > Poales > Poaceae > Triticum > Triticum aestivum. The sequence goes on from NC_057800.1 coordinate 143,411,113, forward strand.
GCAGCTCGGTTGGTTCTATGCCTTTCACCTACCTTGGGCTACCCCTTGGCACGTCCAAACCCACTATCATGGACCTTATGCCGCTTGTTTGCAGTGCCGAACAATGTCTCACCTCTACGATCGCCATGATGTCCTACGGTGGCAAACTCTCTTGGCTTAATGCAACCGTCACATCCCTCCTCATCTATGCCATGTGCACGCTGAAGTTTCCGCCCAAACTAGTTGAGATGCTTGACAAAATTAGAAGAAGATGCCTTTGGACCCAAAAAATTGAACATGGTGAAAAATGCAATTCTCTTGCTGCCTGGAATGGTTTGCAAACCCAAGAAACAAGGAGGGCATGGGGTTATCAACAACAAACTGCAGAATGATGCACTGCTCATGAAATTCCTTCACAAGTTCTACAACAAGCTCGTTATCCCATGGGTTCATCTTATATGGGACACGTACTATGCGGATAAAATTCCTCACGCGATGAACCCTGTTAGATCATTTTGGTGGTGCGACATTCTGAAACTCACCCCCACCTTTCGTGGCATCATTCAAATCCAGGTGGCCTCGGGCACATATGCTCTTATTTGTAAAGATCTCTGGGCGAGTGACGTATGAGGGAGTCCCGGATTAGGGGGTCCTCGGACAGCCGGACTATATACTTTGGCCATACTGTTGGACTATGAAGATACAAGATTGAAGACTTCGTCCCATGTCCGGATGGGACTCTCCTTTGCGTGGAAGGCAAGCTTGGCGATTCGGATATGTAGACCTCCTTCCTTGTAACCGACTCTATGTAACCCTAGCCCTCCGGTGTCTATATAAACCGGAGGGTTTTAGTCTGTAGGACAACTACAATCATACCATAGTCTAGCTTCTAGGGTTTAGCCTCTCCGATCTCGTGGTAGATCAACTCTTGTAATACTCATATGATCAAGATCAATCAAGCAGGAAGTAGGGTATTACCTCCATCGAGAGGGCCCGAACCTAGGTAAACATTGTGTCCCCCGCCTCCAGTTACCATCCGCCTTAGACGCACAGTTCGGGACCCCCTACCCGAGATCCACCAGTTTTAAAACCGACATTGGTGCTTTCATTGAGAGTTCCGCTGTGCCGTTACAATCAAGGCTTGATGGATCCTTCGATCATCGGCAATGATGCGATCCAGGGTGATGTTTTCCTCCCTAGACAGATCTTCGTATTCAGTGGCTTTGTACTCCGGGCCAACTCGCTTGGCCATCTGGAGCAGATCGAGAGCTATGCCCCTGGCCATTAGGTCAGGTTTGGAAGCTTGAACTATACCGCCGACATCCGCGGAGACTTGATCTTCGACGGATTCGAACCCATGTCAGGTACGCCGCACAGTCACGATGAGCATGATTTAACTCTGCCATCGGATAGTGTTCGGGAGATCACACCTGTAACTACTCCGGCCCTCAATCCAAAACACATCCCCGTCCGAGGATGGGTGGATGGACCCCGCCACGGAGGCCGCACATTCAGCGGCGATAGAGCCGAATACTGACTTCACCTCCTATGAGACCTGTGTTGCCGGACACTCGGATTCGTCCCCGGCCACAGACTCCGAACCGCTCGCGTCCGTGCCCATCCAATCTGATTGGGCACCGATCATGGAGTTCACCTTCGCAGATATCTGTCAGCACTCGCCCCTAGGCGACGTGCTAAACTCACTACGATCTCTCTCCTTGTCAGGAGACCCTTGGCCAAACTATGTCCGGCTCGAGTGGGAAGCGGACGACGAAGTAATTCGTCCCCCACCCACCACCATTTAATAGCCACTGTCGGCGACCTAACCGACATGCTCAACTTCGACTCCGAAGACATCGACGGTATGGACGACGATGCGGGAGACGAACAGGAACCACAACCCACAGGGCACTGGACGGCCACCTCATCATATGATATATACATGGTGGACACCCCCAAAGAAAGCGATGGCAACAAGGCAACGGAGGATAATTCCCCCGAGAAGCAATCCAAGAACCGGCGTCATCGGCGCCGCTCTAAGCCCCGCCATAGCAAAAATAGCGATATCGGCACAGGAGACAATAACGCAGCAAATACTGCCGAAGACAAAGACAATCCTCTCCAGCCAGGCTTTGAGCAGGAGGATGGGCAAGCCAGCCCCAAGGAACATGCAGCAGATGGAGAATCAGAGGATGACGATTACATGCCTCTCTCCGCAGACGAGGTGAGCCTCGGCGACGAAGAATTTATCATGTCTGAAGATCCCATCGAACATGAGCGCTTCAAGCGTAGGCTTATTGCCATAGTAAAAACCCTGAAGAAAAAGCAACAACAGCTTCAAGCTGAGCAAGATCTGCTAGCAGATAGATGGACTGAAGCCCTGGCAGCCGAGGAACACGAACTCGAGCGCCCAACAAAAAGTTTCCCAAAGCGTAGGTTGCTACCCCAACTTGAAGAGGAAGCATTAAAGCCTGCGCTTCCAGTGTATGATGCGGCAGATCGGCTACCTCGTGGCCGTGACAAAGTGGCATATAAGCCCGAAGTCCAACCCGCACCCCATCGCCAGTCAAACAAAAACAACAAGGCCTGGGGTAACACACAGGACCTGCAAGACGTATTGGAAAACAAAGCAGGACACAAAAGATCGATCTTCGGATCACGAGGGCGCGCCCCAACACATGACGATGACCGTCATGCTGGATATACCAAAAACAAATCCGACCGGGCCGAACACAGCAGACAAGACTCGTACGAACTGCGTCGTGATATAGCCCAGCACAGAGGCGCCGCACACCCCCTATGCTTCACTGATGAAGTAATGGATCATGAATTCCTAGAAGGGTTCAAGCCCGTGAACATCGAATCATACGATGGTACACTAACCCCGCGGTATGGATCAAGGATTTCTTCCTCCACATTCACATGGCCCGCGAGGATGATCTACATGCCATCAAGTATCTCCCATTGAAACTCAAAGGACCAGCTCGACATTGGCTAAATAGCTTGCCAGCAAACTCCATCGGAAGTTGGGAGAACCTGGCAGACGCATTCCTGGACAACTTCCAGGGCACTTATGTGCGACCACCGAATGCTGATGATTTAAGTCACATAACACAACAGCCTGGAGAGTCAGCCAGGAAATTTTTGACTCGGTTCCTATCCAAAAAGAACCAAATTGTGGACTGTCCGGATGCCGAAGCCCTAGTGGCCATTAAACATAACATCCGTGACGAGTGGCTCGCCAAACATCTCGGCCAAGAGAAGTCAAAGTCCATGGCAGCCCTTGATACGTCTCCAACGTATCTATAATTTTTGATTGCTCCATGCTATATTATCTACTGTTTTGGACATTATTGGTTATTATCCACTTTTATATTATTTTTGGGACTAACCTATTAACCGGAGGCCCAGCCCAGAATTGCTGTTTTTTTGCCTATTTTAGGGTTTCGAAGAAAAGGAATATCAAACGGAGTCCAAACGGAATGAAACCTTTGGGAACGTGATTTTCTCACCGAGCATGATCCAGGAGACTTGGACCCTACATCAAGAAACAAAGGAGGAGGCCACGAGGTAGGGGGGCACGCCTACCCTCTAGGCGCGCCCTCCACCCTCGTGGGCCCCCTGTTGCTCCACCGACATACTCCTTCCTCCTATATATACCTACGTACCCCCAAACGATCAGATACGGAGCCAAAACCATAATTCCACCGCCATAACTTTCTGTATCCACGAGATCCCATCTTGGGGCCTGTTCCGAAGCTTCGCCGGAGGGGGCATCCATCACGGAGGGCTTCTACATCAACACCATAGCCCCTCTGATGAAGTGTGAGTAGTTTGCCTCAGACCTTCGGGTCCATAGTTATTGGCTAGATGGCTTCTTCTCTCTTTTTGGATCTCAATACAGTGTTCTCCCCTTCTCTTGTGGAGATCTATTCGATGTAATCCTATTTTTGCGGTGTGTTTGTTGAGACCAATGAATTGTGGGTTTATGATCAAGGCTATGAACAATATTTGAATCTTCTCTGAATTCTTTTATGTATGATTGGTTATCTTTGCAAGTCTCTTCGAATTATCAGTTTGGTTTGGCCTACTAGATTGATCTTTCTTGCAATGGGAGAAGTGCTTAGCTTTGGGTTCAATCTTGCGGTGTCCTTTCCTAGTGACAGTAGGGGCTGCAAGGCACGTATTGTATTGTTGCCATCGAGGATAATAAGATGGTTTTTTTATCATATTGCATGAATTTATCCCTCTACATCATGCCATCTTGCTTAAGGCGTTACTCTATTTTCATGAACTTAATACTCTAGATGCATGCTGGATAGCGGTCGATGAGTGGAGTAATAGTAGTAGATGCAGGCAGGAGTCGGTCTACTTGTCTTGGAAGTGATGCCTATATGCATGATCATACCTAGATACTCTCATAACTATGCTCAATTCTGCCAATTGCTCAACAGTAATTTGTTCACCCACCGTAAAATACTTATGCTCTTGAGAGAAGCCACTAGTGAAACCTATGGCCTCCGGGTCTACCTTCATCATATTAATCTTCCAACACTTACTTATTTCCTTTGCTTTTTACTTTACTTTTATTTTACTTTGCATCTTTATCACAAAAACATCAAAAATATTATCTTATCTTATCTATCAGATCTCACTCTCGTAAGTGACCGTGAAGGGATTGACAATCCCTTATCGCGTTGGTTGCGAGGAGTTATTTGCTTTGTGAAGGTACGAGGGACTCACGCGTAGCCTCCTACTGGACTGATACCTTGGTTCTCAAAAACTGAGGGAAATACTTACGCTACTTTGCTGCATCATCCTTTCCTCTTCAAGGAAATCCAACGCAGTGCTCAAGAGGTAGCAGCCCTCACAACACTCATGACCCGCTTCTGCGCGGGCTAGGATAGCTGGTTGGCCCGTAGCAACAACACATCAAGCAACCCTGGCACATCGGAGGCCAGAGACAGCAATGGCAAGCCACATCGCAACAGATACAAGCGCCGCAACAACAGCGATAACGCCACGGAAGTCAATGCCGGATTGAGTGGCTCTAAATTCGGTCAGCGGAAAAAGCCATTCAAAAGAAATTATACAGGCCCGTCCAGTTTGGACCGCATACTTGACCGCTTGTGTCAAATTCACGGCACCCCCGATAAGCCAGCCAACCACACCAATAGAGAATGCTGGGTGTTCAAACAGGTCGACAAGTTGAATGCCAAAAGCAAGGAAAAGGGGCTGCATAGCGACGACGAGGAGGAGCCCCGGCCGCCGAACACAGGAGGATAGTAGAAATTTCCTCCCCAAGTGAAAACGGTGAACATGATATACGCAACCCATATCCCCAAGCGGGAACGAAAGCGTGCACTCAGGGACGTCTACGCGATGGATCCAGCTGCCCCAAAGTTCAATCCATGGTCTTCTTGTCAGATCACTTTTGATCGCAGGGACCACCCCACTAGTATCCTTCATGGCGGTTCTGCGGCATTGGTCCTCGATCCTACCATTGACGGATTCCACCTCACTCGAGTCCTTATGGACGGTGGCAGCAGCTTGAACCTGCTTTATCAGGATACGGTGCGCAAAATGGATATCGACCCCTTGAGGATCAAATCCGCAAAAACCACCTTCAAAGGTGTCATACCAGGTGTAGAGGCCTGTTGGACGGGCTCAATCACACTGGAAGTGGTCTTCGGAACTCCGGATAACTTCCGAATCGAAGATTTAATCTTCGACATCGTCCCCTTCCGCAGTGGCTATCACGCACTACTCAGACGAACCACATTCGCTAGATTCAATGCGGTACCGCATTATGCATACCTCAAGCTGAAAATGCCAGGACCTCGCGGGGTTATAACAGTTAACGGAAACATAGAACGCTCGCTCCGCACGGATGATCACACGGCGGCCCTTGCAGCAGAAATGCAAAGCAGCCTTTTGAGGCAAACAACCAGTTCAGCGACAAGGTCCATAGACACATTCAAGCGAGTTCGGAATAACCTGCAACAGAATCCCCAGGTGCGTTCAGAGCTCGCCTAGCAATTCGGCCTCCGTCCTAGTCCCAGTCAAGCGACGAAATTTACACCGCGCGTACATAACTACGCACTAAAGATACCATGGGTATAGGCGGAGGCATGGCTATGGCACGTCCCACAACGCGGTTCAACCGCCTTAGGACCAGTATATCTTTATCATTCTCTTCCTTTCAGGACCCTATTCTCTAGAGGCCCTCTCCGATAGCTAGATCATCGGACCCATTACGGGAGGGAAGCACCAAGGGAGCAAGAAGCCTTGACGTACAAGGGAATACCCAGGTGGTTTCTCATACCGATCGTTATACGTGTTTTACTTACCCGCACGCAGCTCGCCCTCGGATCGGACATGTCAGATAGTCCTATTTTTGCTTATTGTACTACTTATACACATACGCTTTGATGTATCCTATAAATAACAATGCACAGTGTCAGCTTATTATTACATTTCTTCACCTTCTTTTTTTTTCTTTGTTTGTCTATTCACGACAAGTTGCTCCCATACATTCTGGTACGTTCAGTACGCCACGGGCTTCAGTGTACCCCATAACACGGCAAGAAAAGTCCGAACACTTTCGACAGTGTGGCACCCCAAACTTATAGCATTATATGCATCAACTCCGAATCATGTCTTGGGTCAATAGTTGGGTTTGCCTGGCTCCCATGTTTTGGTGCCTTACGTTCCGCTATATTGGCTAAGGTAGCACTGGGAGAACTACTGCGATTGTGTCCCGGTTCTTCCGGACGAGCACCTCAGTAGAGAAAGCCGAAAACTGACTGTCATGATGCGGCGAGAGCTGGTCGCTACTTGAGAGGTCCCAAATCCCTAAAGATTGTTTCCGCGTCATGCGAGGAGTCAACCTTGTCCGATTTAGGCGTTCATAGCGCCCCAAGTTCGGCCTTCCGAATACTAGGGGCTTCGCCAAAATTTAAAATTGCAGACTTCTATGGCTAAGTGAGAGCGATAAAGCCTTATAGTCTGATTGCCTAGTTCGTTGTGCTGAACACCGCCTTCGAAGGACCCAAAACTGGGATAAAGAGTAATCAGGTTTATCCTGAACACCTCAGTACTAGCTACATGGGGGCACAAGCCGAAGACTGGCCAACTGAGGGAGTCCTGGATTAGGGGGTATCCAGACATCCGGATTATATCCTTTGGCCGGACTGTTGGACCATGAAGATACAAGATTGAAGACTTTGTCCCGTGTCCGGATGGGACTCTACTTGACGTGGAAGGCAAGCTAGGCAATACGGATATGTATATATCCTCCTTTGTAACCAACCTTGTGTAACCCTAGCCCCCTTCGGTGTCTATATAAACCAGAGGGTTTTAGTCCGTAGGACAACATACAATCATACCATGGGCTAGCTTCTAGGGTTTAGCCTTTCCAATCTCGTGGTAGATCAACTCTTGTACTACTCATATTATCAAGAATAAATCAAGCAGGACGTAGGGTTTTACCTCCATCAAGAGGGCCCGAACCTGGGTAAAACACCGTGTCCCCTGCCTCCTGTTACCATCCGCCTTAGACGCACAGTCCGGGACCCCCTACCTGAGATCCGCCGGTTTTGACACCAACATTGGTGCTTTCATTAAGAGTTCCTATGTGCCGTCGCTATAAGGAAGGATGCCTCATCTCGTTTTTTAAAACAACATTACCGCTGGGGGAGCCCTGGCTGTCGGCCAAAATCTCCGGCTAGGCAGTTTCATCATGACCGCCTGTTTGGCTGCTGCACCGACGATGACTTCTCGGGTCATTGAAAACAGCCTCCATGTCGGCTCGGAATTTGCCGAGCAAATAGATCCAATGGAGCTCTCTTCCCTAAATGAGCTCTTGGATCGTATTGCGGCCTTGGGAGTCGCTATAGACTATGATCGGATTGGGCTTAAACCCGATCAAAGGGAGATTAACTCTCCGCCGGTCACCCATCATGTTGCGGTGGTGGAGGAACAATGCGGCGATTCTTCCTCTATCCTGAGGACTAACTATGTCTGGATTCCTGAGCTCTCTGAGCCGGATACCCGTTTACGGGAGGACAGCACCCAAGCCCTGACCCTAGAGTCAGGCAGCGGACCAGACTCACGGGCAACATCCCAAAATCAGAACTTCCAAGATCGGAATCTCCCCGGCCCCTGGGCCTCAGATCGGGTAGGGGTTCGGACTCAAACACACCCACCCACCCAGACATAAACAATCTTTCCCACATCAGGCAAGAGCCCTATGAAACAGTACATCATTATTGGGCCAGATTCCTCCTTGTGATGAACAAGGTTAAGGACTGCCGCGAGGAAGGCACAGTCTCACTTTTCTGCAATAACTGCACGGACAAGGGAATCCTTAACACCATAAGTCGCCGTGACATATCATGCTTCGCCGACTTGGCGTCCATAGTACAAAAGTACTGTCCGATGGAAAGTGCCTAGAAAACCGAAACAAAATTTTGGGATAATCCGGCTCCGAATACACACCCAGTCCGAAGTAAAAGGGTGCACTATCATAAGACACCCGAGTTAATTACAAAGAAGCAAAAACCCTCTACAGGGCGTGGAACCGTATTGGAGGGATGGCTCAACGGACCCTGCAAGATCCATAGTACAGCGGATACCATACCAACACACAACCTTAGAGCATGTTGGATACTCCGGCAGGTGGCCAAAAGTGGTGAGGATCTTCTCATCCCAAATGCCATAGAGCACCATCCCGTGGATAACAATACAGTATTAACAGTCTTCGAAACCTTTGCATCAAATAATAGGCGCAAGCGAACACTCCACAGCCTCGCCGAAATCTGCCATGTGGCAGTGATGAATCCGTGGAGTGACACGGCTATTACCTTCAATGCCAATGACGAACCTAAATTCCGAACTGCCCGAGCACCAGCTGCACTGGTCCTCAGTCCATTTGTGGACGGCTTTCGACTCACCAAAGTACTCATGGACGGCGGCAGTGGATTAAACCTCATCTATGAGGAAACTCTTCAAAAAATGGAAATAGACTGGAACCGCATTGAGCAAAGCAGCACAACCTTCAGAGGAATCATCCCCAGTAGGGAAGCACGCTGTGCTGGGAAAATCACACTAGATGTGGTATTCGGCACGCCGGAGAACTATAGGTCCGAAGAAATTACATTCCAAGTGGCCCCGTTCAGTAGTGGATACCACGCCCTTTTAGGACGGGAGGCGTTCACGATCTTCCAAGCCATACCCCATTATGGGTACATGAAGCTCAAAATGCCCAGGCCCAACGGAATCATCACTCTTGCTAGTGATCCGGACACAGCACTCCGCGCCAAAAACAAAACAGCCGCATTGGCCCTCGAGGCAATATCCGAAGCCCTCTCGGCCGAGGAATTAACTGCGCTACGCTCCACGGTGGACAGGGACGACATAATACTTGACAAGAGGTCCAAGTCCACCTCTTTTAAACCAGCGGACGAAATAGTCAAATTCCAAGTCCACCCAACGGACCCTACAAAAACAGCCTCCATCGGGGCACAGTTAAACCCCGCCGTGGACGCCGCACTACGAGAGTTCCTGCGCGAGAATTGGGACATATTCGCCTGCAACCCCTCATACATGCCAGGAATCCCACGCAGGCTGGCCGAGCACATCCTCAATATCCTAAAGGGATTCAAGCCGGTCAAGCAGGCTCTTCGATGTTTCTCTGAACCTAAGAGACACACTATGGGAGAGGAACTAGCCAAGTTACTGGAGGCCGGATTCATTAGATAAATAAAACACCTGGACTGGCTAGCAAACCTGGTGATGGTACCAAAGAAGGACAAATCCTGGCACCTATGCGTCGATTTCAAGGACCTCAACAAGGCTTGCCCAAAGGATCCCTTCCCCCTCCCCCACATCGATCAAATTATTGACGCTACCGGAGGACACAAGTCATTGTGTTTCCTCGACGCATACTCCGGCTACCACTAAATCAAGATGGTGGAGTCCGACCAAGCCGCAACGGCATTTATCACACCATACGGCCCCTTCTGTTTCAACACAATGCATTTTGGGCTTAAAAACGCCGGCACAACATATCAGCGCATGATCCAGACATGTCTGGAGAAACAGATGGGCAAATCAGTAGAGGCATACATAGATGATGTGGTCGTTAAAACCAAACACGTCGACTCCCTGATAGACGACTTGAGGCTCACATTTGACAACCTCCGAACATACGACATCAAGCTCAATCCGGAAAAATGCATTTTCGGCGTACCAACCGGAAAGCTCCTGGGCTTCATTGTCTCCAGTAGAGGAGTTGAAGCTAATCCGGCCAAAATCCGAGCTTTCTCACAGTTGGCTACCCCAACAGACCTCAAACAAATCCAGAAATTAACTATATGTATGGCGGCTCTAAGCCACTTTATCTCCCGCTTAGGAGAAAAGGCATTACCCCTTTATTGCCTCCTTCGGCGCACCAAACACTTTGAGTGGACGGACGCTGCCACAGCCGGATTGGAAGAAATAATAGCCATACTGCCAACCAACCCAATCCTGGTCGCGCCAAACATTGGCGAACCAATGCTATTATACATTGCGGCAACTCATCAGGTTGTAAGCGCAGTGCTCGTCGTCGAACGAGAAGCGGACGGACATAAATTCCCTCTTCAAAAGCCGGTATATTATGTATCCACTGTCCTCACTCCATGAAAATCACGGTACCCACATTATCAAAAGATAGCCTATGCGGTATTCATCGCTTCCCGGAAGCTGCGACACTACTTTCAAGAGTGTTCAATTACAGTAGGCTCGAAAGTGCCACTTAATGATATTATAAACAACCCTGACGCCACGGGCCGGATTGTCAAATGGGCCATTGAGCTCCTCCCGTTCGACATAACATACAAACCTCAACGAGCAATTAACTCGCAAGTATTGGCCGACTTTGTCGCCGAATGGACGGAAGCCGAACTCCCTAAAGAGTACGGCGCATACTCCAATTGGATCATGCACTTTGAAGGCTCCAAAATGCTGGCTGGTCTAGGGGCTGGCATCGTCCTGACGTCCCCAACAGGAGATACAGTTCAATACGTACTGCAGATACTGTATACAGACTCCAACAACACAGCCGAATATGAGGCCCTGTTACATGGTCTCCGGATGGTAGTTTCCATGGGCATTCAACGCCTGGAGGTGCATGGGGATTCGAACCTCGCAATATCCCAAATAAATGGAGACTTTGATGCCAAGGATCTGAAGATGTCAGCTCAGTTCGAGGTGCTCGAATTTCACCATGTGGCTCGGGAAAACAATCAGGCGGCGGATATCCTCGCCCGCATCGGTGCAAAACGCGATGCGGTCCCCCAACATCTTTTTGGAGAGGTTATTCAAGCCATCCGTGGTATGGGAAGGGGACACCAATAACAATAATCCGGACCCGGCCAAAAGGCCCAAAACCGAACACTCTGACACAATCGGAGGCTCTACCACTGAAATAACACCTTCAGCCCACGTAATAATGGCCATCATTGCCCCGTGGACTGAACCATTCCTGGCTACCTAACTAGGAAGGAACTTCCGAAGGACCAAAATGAGGCACGCTGCATATTGCGGCGATCTAAAGCCTACAGGGTCAACAAGGGAGAGCTGTATAAGAAAAACACTACTGGAGTCCTTCAAAGGTGTATCTCCGAGGAGGAAGGGCGGAAGCTTTTGGCAGAAATTCACGCTGGACTTGGCGGCCACCATGCCGCAGCCCCGGTCCTCGTAAGCAAGGCCTTCCGTACATGGTTTTATTGGCCGGCGGCCTGGGTAGATGCACAAGACTTGGTCCAACACTGCGCCAGTTGCCAGTTTTTTGCAAACCAAAGCCACCTGCCACCCACCACCCTCCAAACAATCCCCATTACCTGGCCCTTCGCGGTCTGGGGGCTTGACATGGTTGGACCCCTTAAAGGGGGAACCCATAAGAAAAAATATTTACTGGTCATGGTGGATAAATTCACCAAATGGATAGAAGCCAAACCTGTTAAAACAGCTGAATCCGGACCGGTGATAGACTTCATATCCGGGGTTATACACCGTTATGGCGTCCCCCACAGCATCATCACTGACAACGACACAAAATTTACGGCCGATGAGGTAAAACTCTGGTGTAGCAACATGGGCATCAAGCTCGGTTATGCTTCCGTCTATCACCCACACACCAACGGCCAAGTTGAGCGAGCAAATGGTCTTATCATGAGCGGCATTAAACCCAGATTAGTGTGGTCCTTAAAGGAGTCTAACACGCACTGGGTATAGGATCTCGACTCCGTACTCTAAGGGCTGCAGACCACGCCAAATCGCACTACCGGATATACACCCTTCTTTATGGTGTACGGCGCAGAGGCAGTTCTGCCCTGCGACATAATTCATGACTCACCTCGAGTGCACATGTACGAAGAAAGAGAAGCCAAGCTCGATCGGTAGGACAGTCTGGACACCCTGGAGGAGGAGCGCGATGTGGCAAAAGCCTGTTCTGCATTGTATCAGCAACAGGCTCGCAGATACCAAAGCAGAGAAGTACAGGCCAAAACTTATAATGTTGGCGAGTTAGTTCTACGCCTGCCGGAGAAGAAAAAGTCCAAGCTCGAGCCCAAATGGGAAGGTCCCTTCATCATTGACCAGGTTCTGACCAGTGGTGCGTACCGTCTGCGGGATGCATCGGATAATCGACTTGAGCTGAACCCATGTAACGCAGCCAGGCTCCAAAGATTCTACGCTTAGCGCCAGACTCTATGTTCGTGTCCTTCCTCTGTCCATTTTTTGCATATACATTATCTGTATTTTTTCTCTTTCTTCCTTTTATTCTTTCTCTAGGCCTTCAAGGGCCAACTTGTGCCTCGCTTGCATGTTATAGATGCGCTAACCGCACTCATTATACCTGGGGGCTTCTTACATAGAAGCTTAATTATCTATCTGGGCTTCACGCCCCGCACATGTGTTATTCTTCCGCATGTACCTTTTCTTCGCTACTATATGCATCGATATGACTTAAGTTTTGGCCAAGCTAGGTTGCCTGGCTCTTGTATTTATGCCCTACGTTCCCGTTAATTCGGCTAGGGCATAAGGGGAGCACCTCTGCGATTGTTACTGCCGGGTCAGCCGAATGTGTACCTCAGACTGGGTGAGGCTGAAAGCTAGCATTCTTAAGGGAATATTCGGTCGGCGAACAAAAGATGATTTTTATTTATTTATTTTCCATATGTGCCCCCAGATGTTTTTTCCTGCGTTTCCTCTCGCAGTACGGACATGCACTTTAGGGCATGCATACCCAGGGAAAGGAACCCTTAACGGAACTATTCTCACTGGAAGATGTTTCTTACTACCCATGTAATATAACATAACTAGTTGGGCACTTGTCTGTTCAAGCACTAATGACCCCTATGCCTGGTTTCCACGCATACCCTAGTTTTTATACAACTGGGCGGGTATTCGGAAACACTCCGGACTATTGAGTCCCGAGGTTGAAGCGAAAAGGCCCGCCATGACAAATGATCTACAATCCGGCTAGAAGGCATTATACATGTCACTTCAATTACATAGTCATGTAGACTGACTAAATTCCTCCTCTATACCATCCAACAGGCGGTCTAGCCTACAATCCTATTGGGAATACTTTGCGGCTAATTCTACTTGCCCATACACTAAGCTAACGGGAATCTCTTTCGCATCAGGCCCTACAGGTCCGACCTCGGCCATGTGGTTCAGGTCAGACTTGGTATACCGCATCTTCACCATGGCCCAGGCTTCCCTGACACCTTGATGGTAGGCCGATATCTTCCATAATCAGAAGCGCCGCTGTGCTCCCTTGAGCTTGTCTGCAAGCTCTCCAATGCCTTCTGGCAGGGAGACGGCTGGCCACAAGGCCTGGGCAACACCTTGCATCACCTCCCGAACTTGTTCGTGCAGTTGTGAGAGCTCGAATAGAAGATCACCCGCAGACCCAGGCATCTCCTCCGCGGAACGACTCGTCAGCATACCTACAGACATAACTCTGTTTGCCGGCTTCTCCGCCGACCCCTTTTTTTAAGGGTTTGTTCAAGCACTTACTGAAAATGCTGCGTCGAAGCCGCTTATTCTCCTTCTCGGAGTCCGCAAGCTGGGCTCGAACATCTTTCAGTTCCATGTTCATCTTGGTATTGGCGTCTTGGAGATTGTTTTTCTCCCGCCTAACCTCAGTCAGCACGCGTTCGCCAGCCTTTAGCTGTCGTATGGCCTGCTGCTCCTCCGGATTCTCTCCGGATTCACCTGCAACCTCTACTATTAGATCTGCAGCCATGCCGCATGCTATATGGTACCTATCATTCTTTGAAAGAAATGTTACCAGCTGGGGACTTTTTAGGTTCCTTCAATGCGGCAACAGCGGCCCGAAGTTGGGTCTTGCATTCCTCCAGCTCTTGTGACAGTCGACTATTCTTCTCTGTAAGAACCTACACAATAAGATGATCCTTAAATCAGTTCTGCTAACTGTTTCAAGTCTCAGGGGCTACTGATACATATAATCGTTAGATTTTCTTACCCGTACATCCTTTACATACTGGTCTGTGGCTCTGGCTAGACCATTTTGATCAGCACAGAGGTACGCCTCTCCAGAATTGAAGGCATCAAATGCCTCTGGGGAGAAGCAAGCGTCGCGGAGTACGGCCCGGCGACACCTATGGTTCATGGCGCTCTCCACTTCTGAATTTGTAGCGGATAGCCTATCCGCATCCTTTGTAGGGGGAGTATCCGGCGTCCGCCCCATGTCGGCTTCCGCCTCTATGTCCGGTCCTGGAGCCCGACTGGTGGAAGCGTGATCGGCAGCCTCACCGGACATATTCCGGCGAGCGTTTTTTCTGTTTAAGAAACATGGACGTCATTACATTTCAAGAAAGGCGACAACCACGGGGCGGGGTTTCTGCCATACCTCTGCACCGGCATCTCCGTCCTAACCGCCTTCCTTTTTGGCCTGCCCGGCCTCGGTGCCTCTTGTTGGCGAGTTGTTGTGGGTTCAGCATGGCGTCCCGAATGCCTTCCCTGTAAAAACAGCATATGTATATGGTAGGTGAAGTGTCTAAAAGGGGATCCTAGTTTTTGGAGTTGGGATTTTTGGTTTTTCTTACGTGCGACGCAGGTAGCAGTCCGGGATAGTCATCCGTAATAGCCACCATGGCATTATCCCAGCTTAATTGATAAAACTGTCGGTTTATCAGCTCCACGAATATGTCCGGATCTTCTTCGAGTCCGGGACCGAGGGCCCGGTCAGGGTCCTATGGTTGTGGAGATGGGCCGCTGACCTCCCTTATGGCTTTTCGCAGTTCCTGCCGCAGAATGGCAAGGTGAGTACCTACGACAAAGAATGCGGGAAGAATGGGAGTACGGAGATGCAACTTACCCAGCTTGGAGGGTTGTACATGGAGAATCCATCCCGTGGTTTGATGCAGATGAACTCCTCTTCCTCTCCCTTGAACAATTCAGACATAAGTTTTGCCAAAGCGGCAGCGTTGTCCGGACCCTTACGCCCGCAACGGGTGGCGTCATCTTCCCCGTTAAAACACCACAAGGGGTGCCCTCGATATTGAAGTGGTTGCACTCCCCGCATTATACATATTGACATAACCTCGATTACTGTCAATCCTGATTGAGCCAGCGCTTTAATCCGGTTCATCAGATAAAGGACTTCTCCGTTGTCCTCCTCCTGGGGGCTCCGTGGGCGCCAACTTCGGCGTTTGTTCAGAGGAGCATTGCTGAACTCAGGAAAACCCCGCCGAATAGGGTCCGGAATGGGGACATCCTCCATATAAAACCATTCCGAAGGCCAATCTTCGGACGTCTTCTTTGGAGTACCGGACAGGTATCCGGTTTCAGCGATGCGCCATATTTCGGCTCTGCCCACTTGATAAAGTGACCCCTTCTGTGTGCGAGGGACGAGGCAAAATAGCCTTTTCCACGACTCGAAATGAGCCGCGCAGCCCAGGAATAACTCGCAGAGGGCAACATAGCCGGCGATGTGTAAAATGGAAGCGGGGGCGAAATTATGCAGTTGGAGGCCGTAGAACTCCAGGAGCCCGCGGAGGAACAGATGAATTAGAAATTCGAGTCCCCTCAATAAATAAGGAACAAGGCATACCCGCTCCCCCGTAGAGGGGCTGGGGAAGCTCTCCGCTTGCTCCCTGCCATTGTAGGTGGCGAGCCCGGCTCGGACGGGCACCATATACGCTGGAGGGACAAATCCCTTAGTCTGCAGTTCAACTAATCGACTGTGTGGGACTGAACACCTCTCCCAATCACCGGGTTTAGGGCTACGGGGGCGGGAGGAGGAACTGCGGAGGTCGGCCATGCTGGAGTGGATCTTTCCGAAGCGCGCTTCGATGGATTCTCGTTGGGAGAGGATGGTATGGATTGGATCTGAGAATCCCCGTCCCTTTAATGGACAATTTATTTATCTGGCTAGGGGGGCGAACATAAAAACGCTCTGGTGTCTCGCATTCATTCGACGCGTGGAAGATAGCCCTTATTGGGCACAGAAGCCAAGAGGTTCAACATTTATGGGACCGGACACTGCTTAACAAACGTTCGAAATTTGGAGAAGAACCCGCCTTAGAATGCCGAAGACAACACTGCGCGCCGGACTCATCGTCATTGAAGCCTGGTTCGGGGGCTACTGAGGGAGTCCTGGATTAGGGGGTATCCGGACATCCGGATTATATCCTTTGGCCGGACTGTTCGACCATGAAGATACAAGATTGAAGACTTCGTCCCGTGTCCGGATGGGACTCTACTTGGCGTGGAAGGCAAGCTAGGCAATACGGATTTGTATATCTCCTCCTTTGTAACCGACCTTGTGTAACCCTAGCCCCCTTCGGTGTCTATATAAACCGGAGGGTTTTAGTCCGTAGGACAACATACAATCATACCATAGGCTAGCTTCTAGGGTTTATTCTCTCTGATCTTGTGGTAGATCAACTCTTGTACTACTCATATTATCAAGAATAAATCAAGCAGGACGTAGGGTTTTACCTCCATCAAGAGGGCCCAAACCTGGGTAAAACATCGTGTCCCCTGCCTCCTGTTACCATCCGCCTTAGATGCACAGTTCGGGACCCCCTACCCGAGATCCGTCGGTTTTGACACCGACACCAACTCTCAGATTTTATAAACGGCCGCACAGAAGGTAATATTTTAAATCAACAAGCGTTATATAGCACAGACGAACTCATTTTCATATTACAGGACCACATGAGTACATTCATTCAAATATTACATCTTTAGAACACTCCTCCGCCACAAGGCGGGCACCCTTCAGGACGCTGTCATAATAATTCTCAGGGCGGCGATGCTCCTTGCCCTCCGGCGGCCCCTCCTTCACCAGCTTCTTGGCGTCCATCTTCACCCAGTTCACTTTCGCTCGGGCAAAAGCCCTGCGCACCCTCAATGCAGACGGACCGCTTTATGACTTCAAGCCGTGGGAAGGCATTCACAAGCCGCCTCACTAGGCCGAAGTAGCTACCAGGCAGGGGATCGCCAGGCCACATCCAGACTATGAGGCCCTTCATGGCCTGTTCGGCCGCCTTGTGGAGCTCGACCAATTGCTTCAACTGGTTGCTCAAGGGCATCAGATGTTCGGTCCCAGTATACTGAGACCAAACAACTTCTGTGTCGAGCTCCCTTCTTCGGCCCGGTAAAATTTGGTGGCATCGGATACACAGCGGGGAAGATCTGTGAACGCTCCTGGAGAGCTCCGAACTCAGGTAAGTAAAAGGAAAGTTTCCTTCACATGCCTGCTTTGCATAATGAATTCCTTACCCGCCGCTATCTTCTAGACTGCCTGAAGCTCCTGGAGGGCCTTGTGGGCTTCGGCCTTGGCATTTTTTGCGCTCTCAAGGGCCTTCGCAAGCTCAGACCCTTGCGTCTTAGAGTCACGCTCCAAGGACTTGTATTTTTTGACGAAATCCTGGAGCTCTTTCCGCACCTCACCGACTCGAGCTTCTTGCTTCTCGCGCTCGGTGTGCTCCTTGGCCGCTTTGTCTTCGGCCTCGGAGAGCGCCTCCTTCAAGGCCACCACTTCAGTCGTAGTCCCTAGCAAAATTCATGATGATCCTGTGACTTAACAACCACATTCCTTTTTATTCCTTATCAATATACGGACGGGTATTACTTACCTTTGTTCTCTTCGAGCTACCTCTTGGTAAGGCCGAGCTCTTTTTCGGACCGCTCAAGGTCCTGCTTCAGTGCGGAGACCTCCGCAGTGCGAGCAGCAGTGGCTGGCAGCGAAGCCTGCTTATTCACATAAGACACATTCTGATTAGACTCCTGTGATTATTATTTGTTCCTCTGTTCGGCCTTTCTTTGTGAACGCCAAATAGAGCATCAGGGGCTACTGTCTATGCTATAGCATTTTCTTATAAATTGATTACTTACCTCAAACCTTTTAAGAGGCTGGCACAGGCTTCAGTTAGTCTGCTTTTAGTAGACTGAACCTTCTCTACCACCGCACTCATGACAGTGCGGTGCTCTTCGTCAATGGAAGCGCCACGAAGCGCTTCCAGCAAGTTGTCCGGTGCCTCTGGATGGACAGAGGCCATCGGCACAGATGGCTCGCCCCCTTTGTGAGGGGTCGCCCGACAGAGTCCGGAACCACGGGAGGTTCCGGTGCAGTATTCGGTCGGGGGCCGGACTTGCTGCCCCCGTCCTTAGGGCCCATCGGAGCCTTGCCTCCCATACACCCGGCGTCTGGGAGGTCGCCTTGGGGCGCCCCCAGAACTACCTTTCCTTGGCTTGGTGCCCTTCAGGACAACACCTCGGCGTCGTCCGTAGGGCGTGGGGACGAGGCGGTCGGGAGCGAATCACTGATCATCTCCGACAAGCCCAGAGACCCATCCAAAGAGGATACGTTGAGACGATCCTTGGGTGGGCTGCCTGATCATGTTCGGCATGATAAGAATCAATGAAACGAAATATACCATAACTGTTATGGTATCTGGATACTTACGACTTCGCCAGGGGCTTGTCTCTGGGAAACCACTCCTCGTCGTTGAACGCGGCCGTGGTGGAACGGTCCGGAAGGAGGGATCTCCCTTCTTGGACTCTTCGGTCTCCCCGGATGGGGCGGCCTTCCTTTTCTTATCCCCCCGGCTGGATGGGTAGAATTTTCCTCTTCCTCCTCCTCTTCTTCGTGGGAGGAGGGCGTCTCGGTGTTATCAGATGATGATTCCGATACAACCTTGCGCCGGAAACCTTTCCTGGTCCCCACAACCTTCTTCTTGGCCTTGTTCTCCGGCGCCTCATAGGGCGCCGGAACCAGCATCTCCATCAGGAGAGTACTTGCTGGATCTTCGGGCAGCGGGGCCGGGCAGTCGATCCGGTCCGCTGTCGCGACCCATTCCTGTCAACAAAATGTGGAGGCTCAGATCCCTCACATAACTATACTAGGGAAAGAAACACCTTATGAGATATAAGGAGCTTACCGGATTAGCAGGGCGCTTTGCGCTGAGTCCGCGGTCCTCGGTAAGGGGAGGAGGAACCTCGGCAGACTTGAATAGCACCCTCTAGATGTCCTGGTGCATCGTGTCGAAGAGCTCTCACAGCGTCTGGTGCTTTGCTGAGTCGAACTCCCACATATTAAATGCCCTTCTTTGACACGGGAGAATCCGGCGGAAGAGCATGATCTAGACCATGTTGACAAGCTTGATTTTCTTGCTTATCATGTTTTTAACGCAGTTCTGGAGTCTGGTCAGCTCCACCGATGAACCCCAAGATAAGCCCTTCTCTTTCCAGGAGATGAGCCACATGGGGATGCCGGATCGGAATTCGGGGGGCGCCGCCCAGTTGATGTCGCGCGGCTTGGTGATGTAGAACCACCCTGATTGCCACCCCTTTATGGTCTCCACATAGGAGCCCTCGAGCCAGGTGACGCCGGGCATTTTGCCCACCATGGCGCCTTCGCACTCCGCTTGCTGGTCGACCACCACCTTTGGTTTAACATTGAAGGTCTTCAGCCACAGGCCGAAGTGGGGCTTGATGCGGAGGAAGGCCTCGCACACGACGATAAATGCCGAGATGTTGAGGATGAAATTGGGGGCCAGATCATGGAAGTCTAGCCCGTAGTAGAACCCGAGCCCATGAATGAATGGGTGGAGGGGAAATCCCAGTCCGCGGACGAAATGGGTAAGGAATACAACCCTTTCGCGGGGCTCGGGGGTAGGAACGATCTGCCTCGCGCCTGGGAGCAGGTGCCCAATATCTGCGGCCAGGTATACGTCTTCCCGGAGCTTCGTGATGTGCTCCTCCGTGATGGAGGAGGCCATCTGAGGGAGTCCTGGATTAGGGGGTCTCCGGACAGCCGGACTATCTCCATTGGCGGGACTGTTAGACTATGAAGATACAAGATTGAAGACTTCGTCTCGTGTCCGGATGGAACTCTACTTGGCGTGGAAAGGCAAGCTAGGCAGTACGGATATGGATATCTCCTCTTTTGTAACCGACCTTGTGTAACCCTAACCTTCTCCGGTGTCAATATAAACCGGAGGGTTTTAGTCCGTAGGACACAACAACTACAACATACAATCATACCATAGGCTAGCTTCTAGGGTTTAGCCTCTCTGATCTCGTGGTAGATCTACTCTTGTACTACCCATATCATCAATATTAATCAAGCAGGACGTAGGATTTTACCTCCATCAAGAGGGCCCGAACCTGGGTAAAACATCGTGTTCCCTGCCTCCTGTTACCATCCGCCTTAGATGCACAGTTCGGGACCCCCTACCCGAGATCCGCCGGTTTTGACACCTACATTGGTGCGTTCATTGAGAGTTCCTCTGTGTCGTCGCCGTTAGGCTTGATGGCTCCTACTATCATCGATAGCGATGCAGTCCAGGGTGAGAATTTTCTCCCCGGACAGATCTTTGTGTTCGGCGGCTTTGTACTGCGGGCCAATTCGCTTGGCCATCTGGAGCAGATTGAAAGTTACACCCCTGGCCACCAGGTCAGGTTTGGAAACTTAAATTACACAGCCGATATCCGCGGAGACTTGATCTTCGACGGATTCGAGCCTCTGCCTTGCGCGTCACGCAGTCACGATGAGTACGATTTAGCTCTGCCATTGGACAGTGTTAAGATCACACCGGCAGCCGCTCCGACCCTCAATTCGGAGCCAGTTGCGCCTTCCGCGGATGGGTGGATGGACCCCACCACGGAAGCCTTACCCTTAGTGGCGATCGAGCCGAACATCGACCTTACCTTGCACGAGAGCCGTGTTGTTAAACTGCCGGATTCTTCTCCGGCCACGGACTCCGAACCGCCTGCGCCCGTTCCTATCGAATCCGATTGGGCGCCGATCATGGAGCTTACCTCCACGAATATTTTTCAGCACTCACCCTTTGGCGACATACTGAACTCATTAAGGTCTCTCTCCTTGTCAGGAAGATCCTAGCCGAACTATGTTCGGCAGGACTAGGATGCGGACGACGAAGAAATTCGCAGCCCACCCACCACCCAACTTAGTAGCCAGTGTCGATGACTTAACTGACATGCTCGACTTCGACTCCGAAGACATCGACAGTATGGACGACGATGCGGGAGACGAAGACGAACCACTGCCCACAGGGCACTGGACAGCCACCTCATCATATGATATATACATGGTGGATACACCCAAAGAAGGCAATGGCGACCAGATAGCGGAGGATGACCCCTCCAAGAAGCAACCCAAGCGCCGACGTCAGCGGCGCCGCTCTAAGTCCCGCCAAATCAAAAGTGGTGATACCGGCACAGGAGATAATAACACTCCGGATAGTGCTGAAGACAACAACAATCCCCTCCAGCAAGATTTAGAGTAGGAGGATGGAGGAGCCAGCCCTCCTGAGAGAGCGGCAGATGGAGAGACGGAGGATGATAATTACATGCCCCCTCCGAAGACGAGGCAAGCCTCGGCGACGATGAATTCGCCGTGCCAGAGGATCCCGTCGAACAAGAGCGCTTCAAACGCTGGCTTATAGCCACATCAAATAGCCTTAAGAAAAAGCAGCAGCAACTTCAAGCTGATCAAGATCTGCTAGCTGACAGATGGACTGAAGTCCTCGCGGCCGAGGAATATAAACTTGAGAGCCCCTCCAAGAGTTACCCAAAATGCAGGTTACTACCCCGACTGGAGGAAGAAGCGTATGACGCGGCCGATCGACCACCTCGTGGCCGCGATAGAGAGGCATTCCAGCCAAAAACTCAGCCCGCACCCCGACGCCATTCAAATAAAAAGGCATGGGGAGATACGCCAGACCTACGAGACATATTGGAGGACAAAGAAAAGCATGCAAGATCGATCTACGGATCACGGGGGCGCCACTATGTGAGACGATAAACGTCACGCCGGATACAGTAAAAGTAAATCCGGCCGGGCCGAACACAATGGGCAAGACCCATTCAAGCTGCATCGTGATATAGCCCAATACAGAGGTGCCGCACACCCCTTATGCTTCACAGACGAAGTAATGGACCATCAAATCCCAGAAGGTTTCAAACTTGTAAATATTGAATCATACGACAGCACAACAGATCCCGCGGTATGGATCGAGGATTTCCTCCTCCACATCCACATGGCCCGCGGTGATGACTTACACGCTATATAATACCTCCCACTAAAGCTCAAAGGACCAGCGCGGCATTGGCTCAATAGCTTGCCAGTAGAGACCATTAGTTGTTGGGAAGATCTGGAAGCCGCATTCCTCGACAACTTTCAGGGCACATATGTGCGGCCACCAGATGCCGATGACTTGAACCACATAATTCAGCAGCCAGATGAATCGGCCAGGCAATTCTGGACTCGGTTCCTAACAAAGAAAAACCAAATCATCGATTGTTCGGATGCAGAGGCCCTAGTGGCTTTCAAACACAACATCCGCGACGAATGGCTAGTCCTGCACCTTGGTCAGGAAAAGCCGAAATCTATGGCAGCCCTTACGACACTCATGACCCGCTTTTGTGTGGGAGAAGACAGCTGGCTAGCTCGCAGTAATAACATATCAAAGGACCATGGTACTTCGGATACCAAGGACGGCAATAGCAGGTCACGTCGCAACAAATATAAGCGCCGCATTAACAACAATGGTACCAAGGATACGACAGTCAATGCCGGATTCAAATGCTCTAAACCCGGTCAGCGGAAAAAGCCATTCAAACAAAGTACGCCGGGCCCGTCCAGTTTGGACCGTATACTCGATCGCTCGTGTCAAATACACGGCACCCCAGACAAGCCAGCTAATCACACCAACAGGGATTGTTGGGTGTTCAAGCAGGCCGGCAAGTTAATTGCCGAAAACAAGGACAAGGGGCCACATAGCGATGCAGAGGAGGAGCCCCGGCAGCCACACCGGAGGACAGAAGAGGTTTCCCCCCACAAGTGCGGACGGTGAACATGATATACGCAACCCACATTCCCAAGAGGGAGCGGAAGCGTGCGCTCAGGGACGTATATGCGTTGGAGCCAGTCCCCCCAAAGTTCAATCCATGGTCCTCCTATGCGATCACTTTCGATCGCAGGGACCATCCCACTAGTATCCGACATGGCGGATTCGCCGCACTGGTTCTGGACCCAATCATTGACGGATTTCACCTCACTCGAGTCCTTATGGATGGCGGCAGCAGCCTAAACCTGCTTTATCAGGACAATGTGCGCAAAATGGGTATAGATCCCTCAAGGATCAAACCCACAAAAACAACCTTTAAAGGCGTCATTCCAGGTGTAGAGGCCCATTGCACAGGCTCAATTACACTGGAAGTGGTCTTCGGATCCCCGGATAACTTCCAAAGCAAAGAGTTAATCTTCGATATAGTCTCGTTCCGCAGTGGTTATCATGCAGTGCTCAGGCGAACCGCATTTGCGAGATTCAATGTGGTACCGCATTATGCATACCTCAAGCTCAAGATGCCAGGACCTCGCGGGGTTATTACAGTCAATGGAAACACAGAGCGCTCTCTTCGAACGGAGGAGCACACCGCGGCCCTCGCAGCAGAAGCACAAAGCAGCCTCTCCAGGCAATCCACCAGTTCGGCGTTTCAAGATCCGGACACCTTCAAGCGCGCTCGGAGCAATCGGCAACTAGACCGCCTGGCGCGATCTGAGCTTGCGTAGCAATGCGGCCCCCACCCCAGCCCCAGCCAAACGGCGAAATTCGTGCCATGTGTACACAATTACGCATTAAAAATACCATGGGCATAGGTGGGGAGGGGGCACAACTGCGGCACGCCCCAAGACGCAGCTTAAACCGCACTAGGGGCTTCCCATTTGGTTATTTTTCTCTTTTTCACGACCTTAATCTCTGGAAACCCTGTCCGGCAGCACTATTGCCGAACACATGATGCACCAACCAAGGAGGCAGAAAGCTATGTCACACCATGGAATTCCCAGGTGGATTACAATAACGAGCAAAATATTTGATTTAATACTATTCCTCAGCTTGCCCTTGGAAGGGACATAGTCCTACTCTTTGCTTATCGCACCATCTCTATCATTCTACTTTAAACACACCTTTTTGAATAAACAATGCATAACATTACGACTATTATTGCATTCTTGTCATACATATATGTGTTCATTAATGACGCCTTGCAACCGTACACTTTGGTACGGCCAATACACCAGGGGCTTACATACCCCACAATATGGTGTGAAAAGACCGAACACTTTCACAAGTGCGGCACCCCGAACTTATAGCATTATATGCATCAGCTCTGAATCATGTCTTTGGTCAAATGTTGGGTTTGACCGGCTCCTATGTTTTGGTACCTTACGTTCCGCTCCATCGGCTAAGGTAGCGCTAGGAGAACTACTGCGATTGTGCCCCGGTTATGCTGGGTTAAGCACCTCAGTAGAGAAAGCTAAAACTGACTGTCATGATAAGGCGAGAGACTGGTCGTTGTTCGGCGAGGTTTTCGAGTCCCTAAAGACATATGCCGCTTAGAGCGAGGGGCCGGCCCTGTCCGGCTTAAAGGCGTGTATCGCGCCCCGAATTCGGCCTTCTGAATACCAGGGGCTTCGCCAAAATTTAAAATTATAGAATTCTATGGCTAAGTGAGAGTGATAAAGCATTATTAGTCCGGTTGCCTTGTTCGTTGTGCTGAGCACCTCCCTCAAAGGACCCAAACATGGGAACAAGAGTGCTCAGGTTTATCCCGAACACCCCAGCACTCGTGGCATGGGGGAAAAAGCCGAGGACTAGCCATCTCTCAGATTGGATAAACAGCCGAACATAAGGTAATTTTTTAAATTCACACAAGCATTGCATAGCGCATATGAAACAAGTTTTCATCATACAAGATCACAGGAGCAAGTTTACTCAAATATTATGTCCTTTGAACATTCATCCGCTACAAGACAGGCACCCTTCAGGACACCCTCATAATAAATTTCGGGGGTGCGATGCTCCTTGCCCTGCGGCGGCCCTTCCTTGATTAGCTTCATGGCGTCTAGCTTGGCCCACTGCACCTTCACATGGGTGAAAGCCCGACGTGCACCTTCGATGCAGACGGACCGCTTGACGATCCAGCCGTGGGCAGGCATCCACAAGCCACCTCACCAGGCCGAAGTAGCTGTTCGGAAGGGCGTCGCCAGGCCACAGCCGGACTATAAGGCCCTTCATGGCCAGCTCGCCCGCCTTGTGCAGCTCGACCAGCTGCTTTAGCTGGTCGCTCAGAGGCATCGTGTGTTCGGTCCCAGTATACCGTTACCAGAACAACTTCTCTGTTGAGCTTCCCTCCTTGGCCTGGTAAAACTGTGCGGCATCCGACACCCTGTGGGGCAAATCTGCGAATGCTCCTGGAGAGCTCCGAATTCGGGTAAGTAATCGGTAATTTACTTTTACATGCTTGCTCTGCATATAGAATGCCTTACCCGCCGCTATCTTCTTCATTGCGTCGATCTCCTGGAGGGCCTTTTGGGCTTCGGCCTTGGCACTTTTTGCACTTTCACGGGCGGCGGCAAGCTCAGACTCTCGCGTCTTTGAGTCACGCTCCAACGCCTCATGCTTCGACACGAAAGCTTGGAGCTCTTGCTGCACCTCGCCCACCCATGCTTCTTGCTTTTCTCGCTCGGTGCGCTCCTTGGCCGCTTTATCTTCGGCCTCGGACAATGCTTGCTTCAGGGTCACCACCTTGGTCGTGGCCCCTGGCAAATGTACGATGATCCTGTCATTTTGCAATCACGTCTTCTTTTATATATACATAAACATGGTATTACTTACCCTTGTTCTCCTCGAGCTGCCTCTTGGCAAGGCCGAGCTCGTCCCGGGACCTTTTAAGGTCCTTGTCGGTGTCAGAACCGGCGGATCTCGGGTAGGGGGTCCCGAACTGTGCGTCTAGGCCGGATGGTAACGGGAGGCAGGGGACACGATGTTTTACCCAGGTTTGGGCCCTCTTGATGGAGGTAAAACCCTACGTCCTGCTTCATTAATATTGATGATATGGGTAGTACAAGAGTAGATCTACCACGAGATCAGAGAGGCTAAACCATAGAAGCTAGCCTATGGTATGATTGTATGTTGTGATTGTTGTCCTATGGACTAAAACCCTTCGGTTTATATAGACATCGGAGAGGGTTAGGGTTACACAAGGTCGGTTACAAAGGAGGAGATATCCATATACGTATTGCCCAGCTTGCCTTCCACGCCAAGTAGAGTACCATCCGGACACGAGACGAAGTCTTCAATCTTGTATCTTCATAGTTCAACAGTCCGGCTGTCCGAAGACCCCCTAATCCAGGACTCCCTCAGTAGCCCCTGAACCAGGCTTCAATGACGATGAGTCTGGCGCGCAGTATTATCTTTGGCATTGCAAGGCGGGTTCCTTCTCCGAATACATCACAGAAGAATCTGAATACGAGGATAGTGTCCGACCCTGCGAAATAAGTTCCACATTCCACCGTAGAGAGAATAATATCTTCGTAGATCTAATTTGCTGGCTTGTTTTGGTAGCATGACGTTATGTCATGGCCCAGTGATTATTCGAATCGTTTCTTTTAACCAACCCCGCACATAACGCGAGGTAGTTTTTCGACACGTCTTGTCAAAGCAGAGATCGTGTCCCCTTATTACGGGATTCTCATCAATACGGGCGTGGGTAACCCAACCGCGCCATCAATTGCGGCGCTTGGGGGATAAGCGAGTTTTACCAGGCAAGTGGGGACGCTTAGTTTCGTCCGCCCATATAAAGGGATAAGGATTCACCTTTCTATCCACGCCTTCTTCCTCCTTTGCTCATCCGATTTCGCACACTCGAGCTCTAGAACCCAAGTCCGCTCTTCCACCTCAACCTTCTCCAACCATGTCCGGAGCGGGAGGCAAGTGGATGGTCTCCTCCGTCATGGAGGGAGACATCAAGAAACTGAGGAGAGCTGGATACCTGCCCGACAACATCGCGCACCGGCTCCCCGATGAGGGGCAGCTCATCCCCACCCCCAGGCCCCATGAGAGGGTAGTATTCCTCACCCATTTCCTCCACGGACTGGGATTCCCTCTCCATCCCTTCGTCCGGGGGCTTATGTTTTATTACGGCCTGGATTTCCACGATTTGGCCCCGAACTTCATCCTCAACATCTCGGCGTTTATCGTCGTGTGTGAGGCCTTCCTCCGCATCAAGCCCCACTTAGGCTTATGGCTGAAGACCTTCAATGTCAAGCCAAAGGTGGTGGGCGGCCGCCAGGCGGAGTGCGGAGGCGCCATGGTGTGCAAGATGCCCAACATAACATGGCTCGAGGGCTCCTTTGTGGAAACCATAAAGGGGTGGCAATCGGGGTGGTTCTATATCACCGAGCCGCGCGACCCTGCATGGGAGCGGCCCCTGAGTTCCGATCTGGCATCCCCACGCGGCTCACCTCCTGGAAAGAGAAGGGCCTATCCTGGGGTAATTCGAAAGAGCTGACCGGAATCCAAACATGTATTCAAAACATGGTGGACAAGAAGCTCAAGCTTGTCAACATAGTCCAAGTCATGCTCATCCGTCGGATACTCCCGTGCCAACAACGGGAGTTCAACTTGTGGGAGTTCAATCCGGCGTAGCACCGAACTCTGAACAGGCTCTTCAACACGACTCATGAAGATGCCTGGAGGGTGCTGTTCAAAAGTGCCGAGGTCCCCCCCCCTATTACGGAGGATCGCGGATTCAGCGCGAAGCGCCAAGCCAGTGCGGTAAGCTGCTCTACCTTTCACAGGATACTTATCTTTTCATATAGATTGACTCTATGCAGGATCTAAACTCCCGTACCTTTGACAGGACTGGCAGAAGATGGCCGGACAGATTGACTGTCTGGCTCCTTTGCCCGAAGGCCCCGCAGACGCTCTTTTGGCGAAGATGCTGACTCCGGCCCCCTATAAGGTGTCGGAGAATACCAAGAAGGCCAAGGGAACCTGGAAGAGTTCCCGACGCCAGGCATCGTCGGACTCACCGTCCGATGACTCTGCGACGCATTCTCCCCGTGAAGACGAGGAAGAGGAAGAAGAAGATGCTCCCCAACCGACTGGGGGAGACAAGAAAAGGAAGGCCGCCCCAACTGGGAAGGCCGGAGGGTCCAAGAAGGGAAGGACTCTCCTTCCGGACAACTCCACCGCCGATGACGAAAGCGAAGACGAGTGGTTGCCCAGGGCCAAGCCCCCGGGGAGATCGTAAGTATTCGGATACCAAAGTTACCCATAGGATTCCTTTGTCGCACAGCTTTCCCTAACGCCGAACACAATTATGCAGGCCGCCCCGAGCCAGTATCGACGTATCATCGGACGACTCCTTGGGCTTGTCGGACATGGATAGCGATCCAGTCCCGACCGCCACCACCCCTCATCCTGCCGACGACGCCGAGGTGTTGTCTCAAGAGGCACCAGATCGAGGGGAGACAGTCCCAGAGGCGCCTCAAGGCGACCTTCTGGACTCCGAGAGCCGAGGGGACGGAGCCCCCGAGAGCTCCGAGTTCGGCCCTCAGCCGAACACCGCGCCGGACCCTCCAGTGGTTCCGGTTTCGGGCAGGCGGTCTCCTTCTAAGAGGGGCAAGACACCTGTGCTAGTGACCTCTGTCCATCCAGAGGCGCCGGACAATCTGCTAGAAGCGCTTCATAGTGCTTCTATCGACGAGGAGCACCGCACTATCATGAGTGCGGTGATCCAAAAGGTTCAGTACGCCAAGAGCGGATTGACTGAAGCCTGTGCCAGCCTTCTAACTGGCTTCGAGGTAAGTGTTTTAAAATATAGTAGAAATATTACCGCATAGACAATAGCCCCTGATGCTTTGTTCGGTGTTCACAAAGAAAAGCCAAACAGAGGATCAAATAATATCACAGGAGTCTAATATAAGTATGTCAATATGTGTATGCAGGCTTCACTGCTGGCATCCGCCACACTGACTGCGGAGGTCGGCGTACTGAAGCAGGACCTCGAGGGGTCTAGGAAAGAGCTCGGCTTTGTCAAGAGGCAGCTCGAGGAGAACAAGGGTAAGTAATACCATGTCTATAGATATGTATATATATAAAAGAGGACGTGATTGCAAAATGACAGGATCATCGTATGTTTGCCAGGGGCCACGACCGAGGTGGCGACCCTGAAGCAAGCGCTAACCAAGGCCGAAGACAAAGCGGCCAAGGAGCGCACCGAGCGAAAGAAGCACGAGGCTCGGGTGGGCGAGGTGCAGCAAGAGCTCCAGGCTCTCGTGACGAAGCACGAGGCATTGGAGCTTGACTCGAAGACGCGGGAGTCTGAGCTTGCCGCGGCCCTTGAGAGCGTAAAGAGCGCCAAGGCCGAGGCCCAGAAGGCCCTCCAAGAGATTGACGCGATGAAGAAGATAGCGGCGGGTAAGGCTTTCTATATGCAAAGCAAGCATGTAAAAGTAAATTACCGATTACTTACCCGGATCCGGAGCTCTTCAGGAGCATTCGCAGATTTGCCTCGCAGTGTGTCCGATGCCGCACAATTTTACCAGGCTGAGGACGGAAGCTCGAGTGAGAAGCTGTTCTGGTCTCAGTATGCTGAGGCCGAACATCTGGTGCCGATGAGCGACCAGCTGAAGCAGATGGTCGAGCTACATAAGGCGGCCGATCAGGCCATGAAGGGCTTTATAGTCCGGCTGTGGCCTGGCGACGCCCTTCCGAATAGCTTCTTCGGCCTGGTGAGGCGGCTTGTGGATGCCTGCCCACGGCTGGAGGTCGTCAAGCGATCCGTCTGCATTGAAGGTCCATGCCGGGCTTTCGCCCGTGTGAAATTGCAGTGGGTCGAGCTAGACGCCGTGAAGCTGATCAAGGAGGGGCCGCCGGAGGGCAAGGAGCACCGCCACCCCGAGATGTACTACGAGGGTGTTCTGCCGGGTGCCCGTCTTATCGCGGATGAGTGTTCAAAAGATGTAATATTTGAGTAAACTTGCTCGTTTTATCCTGTATTTATGAAAACTTGTTTCATATGCGCTATGCAACGCTTGTTTGAATTTAAAATATTACATTCCGTTTGGCTGTTTATCCAATCTGAGAGATGGCTAGTCCTCGGCTTCTGCCCCCATGCCACGAGTGCTGGGGTGTTCGGGATAAACCTGAGCACTCTTGTTCCCATATTTGGGTCCTTCGAGGGAGGTGCTCAGCACAACGAACAAGGCAACCGGACTAATAATGCTTTATCACTCTCACTTAGCCATAGAATTCTATAATTTTAAATTTCGGCGAAGCCCCTGGTATTCGGAAGGCCGAATTCGGGGCGCGATACACGCCTGTAAGCCGGACAGGGCCGGCCCCTCGCCCTAAGCGGCATAAGTCTTTAGGGACTCGAAAAACCTCGCCGAACAGCGACCAGTCTCTCGCCTTATCATGACAGTCAGTTTTAGCTTTCTCTATTGAGGTGCTCAGCCCGGCAAAACCGGGGCACAATCACAGTAGTTCTCCTAGCGCTACCTTAGCCGAT
This sequence comes from Triticum aestivum, assembly GCF_018294505.1. Classification (NCBI taxonomy): domain Eukaryota; kingdom Viridiplantae; phylum Streptophyta; class Magnoliopsida; order Poales; family Poaceae; genus Triticum; species Triticum aestivum. The sequence continues at coordinate 143,442,004 of NC_057800.1, forward strand.
AGAGCGGAACGTAAGGTACCAAAACATAGGAGCCGGGCAAACCCATCATTTGACCAAAGACATGATTCAGAGTTGATGCATATAATGCTATAAGTTCGGGGTGCCGCACTTGTGAAAGTGTTCGGACTTTTCACACCGCATAGTGGGGTACGTGAGCCCCTGGTGTATTGGTCGTACCAAAGTGTACGGTTGCAAGGCGTCGTTAATGAACAAACACACACAGACACACATATATAACAAAAATGCAATAATAGTCGTAATGTCGTGCATTGTTTATTAAAAAACTGCATTAAAGCAGAGTGATACAGATACTGCGATAAGCAAAAAGTAGGACTAAGTCCCTTCCAAGGGCAAGCTGAGCAATGATATTAAATTGAATATTTCACTTGTTACTGTAATCAACCTGGGAATTTCGTGGTATGACGTAGCTGTCTGCCTCCTTGGTTCCTGCATCATGTGTTTGGCAATAGTGCTGCCGCACAATGTTTCCAGAGATTAAGGTCCTGAAAGAAAAAGAAAAATAACTGAGCGAGAAGCCCCTAGTGCGGTTTAAGCCATGTTTTGGGGCGTGCTGCAGTTGTGCCCCCCCTCCCCACCTGTGCCCATGGTATTTTTAATGCGTAATTATGTACACGCGGCACGAATATCGCCGTTGGGCTGGGATTGGGGTGGCCGCCATGTTGCTACACGAGCTCAGATCGCGCCAGGCGGTCTATTTGCCGATTGCCCCGAGCGCGCTTGAAGGTGTCCGGGCTTTGAAATGCTGAACTGGTTGATTGCCTTGAGAGGCTGCTTTGCGCTTCTGCTGCAAGGGCCGCGGTGTGCTCCTTTGTTCGGAGAGAGTGCTCTGTGTTTCCATTGACCGTAATAACGCCGCGAGGTCCTGGCATCTTGAGCTTGAGGTATGCATAATGCGGTACTGCATTGAATCTAGCAAATGCGGTTTGCCCAAGCAGCGCGTGATAACCACTGCGGAACAGGACTATATCGAAGATTACCTCTTCGCTTCGGAAGTTATCCGGGGATCCGAAGACCACTTCCAGTGTAATTGAGCCTGTGCAATGGGCCTCTACGCCTGGAATGACGCCCTTAAAGGTCGTTTTTGTGGGTTTGATCCTTGATGGGTCTATACCCATTTTGCGCACTATGTCCTGATAAAGCAGGTTCAGGCTGCTGCCGCCGTCCATAAGGACTCGAGTGAGGTGAAATCCGTCGATGATTGGGTCTAGGACCAGTGCGGCGAATCCGCCATGACGGATACTAGTGGGGTGGTCCCTGCGATCGAAGGTGATCGGACAGGAGGACCAAGGGTTGAACTTTGGGGCGACTGGCTCCAACGCATATACGTCCCTGAGCGCACGCTTCCGCTCCCTCTTGGGGATGTGGGTTGCGTATATCATGTTCACCGTCCGCACTTGCGGGGGAAACCTCTTCTGTCCTCCAGTGTGCGGCTGCCGGGGCTCCTCCTCGTCATCGCTATGCGGCCCCTTGTCCTTGTTTTCGGCAATTAACTTGCCGGCCTGCTTGAACACCCAACAATCCCTGTTGGTGTGATTGGCTGGCTTGTCTGGGGTGCCGTGTATTTGACACGAGCGATCGAGTATACGGTCCAAGCTGGACGGACCCGGCGTACTTTGTTTGAATGGCTTTTTCCGCTGACCGGGTTTAGAGCCTTTGAATCCGGCATTGACTGTCGTATCCTCAGTATTTTCGCTGTTAATGCGGCGCTTATGCTTGTTGCGACGTGACCTGCTATTGCCGTCCTTGGTATCTGAGGTACCATGGTTCTTTGATATGTTATTACTGCGAGCCAGCCAGCTGTCTTCTCCCGCACAAAAGCGGGTCATGAGCGTCGTGAGAGCTGCCATAGATTTCGGCTTTTCCTGACCAAGGTGCCGGGCTAGCCACTCGTCTCGGATGTTGTGCTTGAAAGCCGCTAAGGCCTCCGCATCCGGACAGTCGACGATTTGATTTTTCTTTGTAAGGAACCGAGTCCAGAATTGCCTGGCCGAATCTTCTGGCTGCTGAATTATGTGGCTTAAATCATCGGCGTCTGGTGGTCGCACATAAGTGCCCTGAAAGTTGTCGAGGAATGCGGCTTCCAGATCTTCCCAACAGCTAATGGAGTCCGCTGGCAAGCTGTTAAGCCAATGTCGCGCTGGTCCTTTGAGCTTTAGTGGGAGGTATTTGATGGCGTGTAAGTCATCACCGCGGGCCATGTGGATGTGGAGGAGGAAATCCTCAATCCATACTACGGGATCTGTTGTGCCGTCGTATGATTCAATATTTACAGGTTTGAAACCTTCTGGGAATTGATGTTCCATTACTTCGTCTGTGAAGCATAAGGGGTGTGCGGCGCCTCTGTATTGGGCTATATCGCGACGCAGCTCGAATGGGTCTTGCCCGCTGTGTTCGGCCCGGCCGGATTTGCTTTTACTGTATCCGGCATGACGTTTGTCGTCTCGCAGAGTGGTGCGCCCTCGTGATCCGTAGATCGATCTTGAATGCTTTGCCTTGTCCTCCAATATGTCTCGCAGGTCTGGCGTATCTCCCCATGCCTTTTTATTTGAATGGCGTTGGGGTGGAGGCTGAGCTTTTGGCTGGAATGCCTCTCTATCGCGGCCACGAGGTGGCCGATCAGCCGTATCATACGCTTCTTCCTCCAATCGGGGTAGTAACCTGCGCCTTGGGTAACTCTTGGAGGGGCGCTCGAGTTTATATTCCTCGGCCGCGAGGACTTCAGTCCATTTGTCAGCTAGCAGATCTTGATCAGCTTGAAGCTGCTGCTGCTTTTTCTTCAGGCTATTTGCCGTGGCCATAAGCCGGCGCTTGAAATGCTCTTGTTCGACGAGATCCTCTGGTACGGCGAATTTATCGTCACCGAGGCTTGCCTTGTCTTCGGAGGGGGGCATGTGATCATCCTCCTCCTCTCCATCTGCCGCTCTCTCAGGAGAGCTGGCTCCTTCATCCTCCTGCTCTAAATCTTGCTGGAGAGGATTGTTGTTGTCTTCAGCACTATCCGGAGTGTTATTATCTCCTGTGCCGGTATCACCACTTTTGCTTTGGCGGGACTTAGAGCGGCGCCGCTGACGTCGGCGCTTGGGTTGCTTCTTGGAGGGGTCATCCTCCGCTATCTCGTCGCCATTGCCTTCGTTGGGTGTATCCACCATGTATATGTCATATGACGAGGTGGCTTTCCAGTGCCATATAGGTGTTGATTCATCTTCGTCTCCTACATCGTCTTCCATACCGTCGATGTCTTCGGATTCGAAGTCAAGCATGTCGGTTAAATCATCGATAGTGGCTACGAAGTGGGTGGTGGGTGGGCATCGAATTTCTTTGTCGTCCGCATCCCAATCCTGTTGGCCATGATCCGGCCAGGGCTCTCCTGACAAAGAGAGAGACCTTAGTGAATTCAGAATGTCGCCGAAGGGCGAGTGCTGAAAGATATCCGCGGCGGTGAATTCCATGATCGGCGCCCAATCGGATTCGATTGGCAGGGGCGCGGATGGTTCAGAGTCCGGAAAAGAGTCCGGCACCTTGGAGTCACAGGCAGCGCAGAGGATTATGCTGGTGTTTGGCTCGATCGCCGTTGAGACTACAGCCCCCGAGGCGGTGTCTAACCACCCGTCCTCGATTGGCGCAGTTGGCTCCGAACTAAGGGTCGGAGCTGATGCGGGCGCGGCCTCTGGGGTACTGTTCGGCGGCAGAGCTAGGTCATACCCATCGCGACAGTGCGGCGCGCCCGGCTGTGGCTCAAATCCGTCGACGATCAAGTCTCCGCGGATGTCTGCCGTGTAGTTCAAACTTCCAAATCTGACCTAATGGCCAGGGGCGTAGCTTTCAATCTGCTCCAGATGGCCGAGCGAATTAGCCCGCAGTGCAAAGCCGCCGAATACGAAGATCTGTCCGGGGAGAAAAGTCTCACCCTGGACCGCATTGCTATCGATGATAGTAGGAGCCATCAAGCCTAACGGCGACGACACAGAGGAACTCTCAATGAAAGCACCAATGTCGGTGTCAAAACCGGCGGATCACGGGTAGGGGGTCCCGAACTGTGCGTCTAGGCCGGATGGTAACAGGAGGCAAGGGACACGATGTTTTACCCAGGTTCGAGGCCTCTTGATGGAGGTAAAACCCTACGTCCTGCTTGATTAATATTGATGATATGGGTAGTACAAGAGTAGATCTACCACGAGATCAGAGAGGCTAAACCCTAGAAGCTAGCCTATGGTATGATTGTATATTGAGATTGTTGTCCTACGGACTAAAACCCTTCGGTTTATATAGACACCGGAGAGGGTTAGGGTTACACAAGGTCGGTTACAAAGGAGGTGATATCCATATACGTATTGCCTAGCTTGCCTTCCACGCCAAGTAGAGTCCCATCTGGACACGAGACGAAGTCTTCAATCTTGTATCTTCATAGTCTAACAGTCCGGCCAATGGAGATAGTCCGGCTGTCCGGAGACCCCCTAATCCAGGACTCCCTCAGTCCTGCTTCAGTACGGCGACCTCCGCAGTCAGTGCGGCGGACGCTAGCAGCGAAGCCCGCATATGCATATTGACATACTTATATTAGGCTCCAGCGATATTATTTGATCCTCTGTTCGGCTTTTCTTTGTGAACACCGAACAGAGCATCAGGGGCTACTGTCTATGCGGTAATATTTTTCCTATATTTTAACACTTACCTCAAAGCCAGTCAGAAGGCTGGCACATGCCTCAGTCAATCCGCTCTTGGCGGACTGAACCTTCTGGACCACCGCACTCATAATAGTACGATGCTCCTCGTCGATGGAAGCGCTGCGAAGCGCTTCCAGCAGATTGTCCGGCGCCTCTGGATGGACAGAGGTCACCCGCACAGGCGTCTTGCCCCTCTTGGAAGGAGGCCGCCAGCCCGAGTCCGGAACCGCTGGAGGTTCCGGCGTGGCGTTCGGCAGAGGGCCGAACTCAGAGCTCTCAGGAGCCTTGTCCCCACGGCTCCCGGAGTCCGGGAGGCCGCCTTGAGGCGCCTCCAAGACTGTCTCCCCTCGACCCGGTGCCTCGTGAGACAGCACCTCGACGTTGTCCGCTAGATGAGGGGAGGTGGCGGTTGGGACTGGATCGCTATCCATATCCGACGAGCCCAGGGAGCCGTCCGATGATACGTCAATACGAGCTCGTGGCGGCCTGCATAGTCATATTTTGGTGTTAGGTGAAGTAGTGCGACAAAGGAATACTATGAGTTACTCTGGTGTCCGAATACTTACGACCTCCCCAGGGGCTTGGTCCTGATTAACCACTCATCTTCGCCGTCGGCAGCGGTGGTAGAGCTGTCCGGAAGGAGAGTCCTCCCCTTCTTGGACCCTTCGGCCTCCCCAGTTGGGGCAGCCTTCCTTTTCTTGTCTCCCCCGTCTGGAGGGGGAGCATCTTCTTCTGCCTCCTCGTCTTCGGGGGAGGATTGCGCAGTAGAGTCCTCGGACGGTGAGTCCGATGACGCCTGGTGTCGGGAACTCTTTCGGGTTCCCTTGGCCTTCTTGGTCTTCTCCGGCACCGTATAAGGAGCCGGAGTCAGCATTTTCGTCAGAAGAGCGTCTGCTGGGCCTTCGGGCAAAGGAGCCGGACAGTCGATCTGTCCAGCCGTCTCCTGCCAGTCCTGTCAAAGCTACGGGAGTTTAGATCCCGCATGGAGTCAATTTATGAAAAATAAGTATCCTGTAAGAGGTAAAATAGCTTACAGCACTGGCTTGGCGCTTCATGCTAAATCCGCGATCCTCAGGAATGGGAGGAGGGACCTCGACGCTCTTGAATAGCACCCTCCAGGCATCTTCGTGAGTTGTGTCGAAGAGCCTGTTCAGAGTTTGGTGCTGTGCCGGGTCGAACTCCCACAAGTTGAAGGCCCGTTGCTGGCACGGGAGGATCCGGCGATGGAGCATGACCTGGACTACGTTAATAAGTTTGAGCTTCTTGTTCACCATGTTTTGAATACATGTTTGGAGTCCGGCCAGCTCTCCCGAACTACCCCAGGATAGGCCCGTCTCCTTCCAGGAGGTAACCCGTGTGGGGAAGCCAGATCGGAACTCGGGGGCCGCTGCCCATGTAGGGTCACGCGGCTCGGTGATGTAGAACCACCCCGATTGCCACCCCTTTATGGTTTCCACGAAGGAGCCCTCAAGCCATGTGACGTTGGGCATCTTGCCCACCATGGCACCTCCGCGCACCGCCTGGCAGCCGCCCACTACCTTCGGCTTGACATTGAAATTCTTCAGCCATAAGCCGAAGTGGGTCTTGATGCGGAGGAAGGCCTCGCACACGATGATAAACGCCAATATGTTGAGGATGAAGTTCGGGGCCAGATCGTGGAAATCCAGGCCGTAGTAGAACATGAGCCCCCAGACAAATGGGTGGAGAGGAAATCCCAATCCGTGGAGGAAATGGGTGAGGAACACTACCCTCTCATGGGGCCTGAGGGTGGGGATGAGCTGCCCCTCATTTGGGAGCCGGTGCGCGAGGTCGTGGGACGGGTATCCGGCTCTCCTCAGCTTCTTGATATGTCCCTCCGTGACGGAGGAGACCATCCACCTGCCTCCCGCCCCGGACATGGTTGGAGAAGGTTTAGGTGGGAAGTGCGGACTTGGGCGCTGGAGCTCGAGTGTGCGAAAATGGATGAGCAAAGGAGGAAGAAGGCGTGGATGAAAAGGTGAATCCTTATCCCTTTATATGGGCCGACAAAACTATGTGTCCCCACTAGCCTGGTAAAACTCGCTTATCCCCCAAGCACCGTAATCGATGGCGCGGTTGGGTTACCCACGCCCGTATTGATGAGAATCCCGTAATAAGGGGACACGATCTCTGCTTTGACAAGACGTGTCAAAAAACGGCCTCGCGTTATGTGCGGGGCTAGTTAAAGGAAACGGTTCGAATAATCACCGGGCCATGACATAATGTCGTGTTGCCAAAACAAGTCAGCAAATTGGATTTGTAAAAATATTATTCTCTCTACGGTGGTATGTGGAACTTATTTTGCAGGGTCGAACACTATCCTTGTATTCAAATTCTTCTGTGGTGTATTCGGAGGAGGAACCCGCCTTGCAATGCCGAAGACAATACTGTGCGCCGGACTCATCGTCATTGAAGTCTGGTTCAGGGGCTACTGAGGGACTCCTGGATTAGGGGGTCTCTGGACAGCCGGACTATCTCCATTGGCCGGACTATTAGACTATGAAGATACAAGATTGAAGACTTCGTCTCGTGTCCGGATGGGACTCTACTTGGCGCGGAAGGCAAGCTAGGTAGTATGGAAATGGATATCTCCTCTTTTGTAACCGACCTTGTGTAACCCTAACCTTCTCCGGTGTCTATATAAACCGAAGGGTTTTAGTCCGTAGGACACAACAACTACAACATACAATCATACCATAGGCTAACTTCTAGGGTTTAGCCTCTCTGATCTCGTGGTAGATCTAATCTTGTACTACCCATATCATCAATATTAATCAAGCAGGACGTAGGGTTTTGCCTCCATCAAGAGGGCCCGAACCTGGGTAAAACATCGTGTTCCCTACCTCCTGTTACCATCCGCCTTAGACGCATAGTTCGGGACCCCCTACCCGAGATCCGCCGGTATTGACACCGACACCATCCACTTACCTCCCGCTCCGGACATGTTTGGAGTGTTTTTTCGGAGAAAGATGCGAACTTTGGCGCTGGAGCTCGAGTGCGCGAGAATGGATGGGCAGGGAGGAAGAAGGCATGGGTAAAGAAGGGGAGTCCTTATCCCTTTATAAGGGTGGTAGAAACTGCGTGCCTCCCCACTTGCCTGGTAAAACTCGCTTATTCCCCAAGCGTCGTGATTGATGGCGCGGTTGGGTTACCCACACCCGTATTGATGAGAATCCCGTGATAAGGGGACACGATCTCTGCTTCGACAAGACGTGCCAAGAAAACCGTCTCGCAATATGTGCAGTAGCTGGTTCAGAAAAACAGTTCAAATAATAACCGGGGCCATGGCATGATGTCACGTTATGAAAATTTGTCAGTAGATTAGATTTGTGGAAATACTATACTCTCTACGATGGTATGTGGAATTTTTTTTGCAGAGCCGAACACTATCCTTGTGTTCAAAATCTTCTATGGAGTATTCGGAGGAGGAACCCGCCTTGCAATGCCGAAGACAATCTGCGCGCCGGACTTGTCGTCATTGAAGCCTGGTCCAGGGGCTACTGAGGAAGTCCGGATTAGGGGGTCCTCGGACAACTAGTCTATATACTTTGGCCGGACTGTTGGACTATGAAGATACAAGATTGAAGACTTCGTCCCGTGTCTGGATGGGACTCTCCTTTGCATGGAAGGCAAGCTTGGCGATTCGGATATGTAGATCTCCTCCCTTGTAACTGACTCTGTGTAACCCTAGCCCCTCCGGTGTCTATATAAACCGGAGGGTTTTAGTCCGTAGGACAACAACAATCATACCATAGGCTAGCTTCTAGGGTTTAGCCTCTCCGATCTCGTGGTATATCAACTCCTGAAATACTCATATCATCAAGATCAATCAACCAGAAAGTAGGGCATTACCTCCATCGAGAGGGCCCGAACCTGGGTAAACATTATGTCCCCCGCCTCCTGTTACCATCCGCCTTAGACACACAGTTCGGGACCCCCTACCCGAGATCCGCTGGTTTTGACACCGACAACGTACTTGAATCATCACACCCTCATGCGTTCTCTTATGCCGTGCACGAAGATGCGTCCATCAAAGCTTTCTTGGAGAGCACGACACTGTCGGAAACCTTTCATCTGCCCTTCTCCCCACAAGCCTTAAATGAGGTGCGTGACATTCAGCTGATCTCCTCGCACATGCACCCGACCACCTCCACAAATGATGTCTGGTACTACACCTAGGGCAAGGCAGAATACCGACCAGCCGATTACTACAGGTTCTACTTTAGAGATGCGAGCGCCCACCCAACCTTCACTTGGCTTCGTCGCTCTCATTGCATCATGCGGATCAAAGTATTTGGTTGGCTTCTCATGCATCATAGATTTAACACACGTAACATATTGAAATGACGCCACTATGACATTGGAGATGGACACAGTTGCTTGCTTTGTGGCACTCCGGTCGAGGAGATAGTCAATCACATGATTTTCACGTGCCCTTTTAGCCGATCCTGTTGGCAAAAACTTGGCATTGACTGGCCCTCATTCACCTGCCGTCTCCAGCTACTCGAACATGGAAAAGAAACTTGGGGGCACCTGCTCTTCTTTGATATATTCCTAGTGGCTGCTTGGATTTTGTGGAAGGAAAGAAACGACAAATATTTCAAAAGAATTACACCGAGCATCGACGACTGGATGAGAATATTGAAGGAGGATTTTGGCCTCCTCCAACATAGGACAAAGGGGACTCACCCTGCCTTTATTTCTTCATTTATTTCTGAACTACACTAAAATAGTTTCCTCTGTCGACCCCCCCCCCACCATAACCCAAACTTGTCTGGGTTGGGGAGGAGATTGTACATAAGATGTAATTGTGTAACACCCTTTATATATATATATATATGAAAACACAGTAGGAGCCTCTCCTACTGTTCATTCCTCAAAAAAACTTTTCAAACGACTTGAAATAAGAACTGTTTGGTATAACCCCTTGCATAGTCGAATATTTGCTTATTATGTAGTAGTGGTGCATCTATAAAGATATATATATATATACAGGAAGGATTAATCATCCTTTTTGAAGAAAATAAAGGCCAATGTGTCAATAATATTTGTTGCATAGGCCTCGTTAGGAAATGTACGTTACCCAAAGAGAAAAATAAAAAATAATCCTTGAATCCATAACGTCGGACGAAATCGAACATTGACCTCATGGTCCCTCAAATTAGAATCCTTTATTTCTTGATCTTGGTTCTGGACAACTTTCCAGTGAAAGCTCATTCGGGTCACGAGGTTGCTGATGTGGCATATGTTGGTTGTCGCGCGGTTACAAGCTGCGCTGGACAAGCTGTAGGCCCCATTCCAGATTCACTTCATTTAGGCCTAGGAAGAGAATGCCATTAGGTCTTTGGGTAGGATGGGAGTCGATTGGGGTAGGACGGGAGGACTTGAGGCGGTCAACGGAGGTGAATCAAGGACGAGAGGCAGCACGCGGGTTGCAAATTGAGGATTTCGTCATATTTCAGTGCATCTTATTCACACAAAGGGTGCGATCAGGGGATGCCACAATCATTATAATGTGTTCCTTGACGGGAGAACTGGACGGCTTACCATCTGTCGAAGGAGTGCCGCTACAGAAAGAAGCCCCCCCGTTGGATATTGTGGAGTGGAGACAAACCGAGAAGAATATATTAGCGATGTATGGATGAATAAGTAAGCTTCTATGGGGTTGGGCTAAACCTACTAGTGGTGAGTACAACAAAGAAAAAGATTGTCATATCTCAATTGTTAGTTCTTTGGACATTAAGGCGAAATATGTTCCCCTCTTTGCAGTAGATCTTGAGGTTAAGCAAGATGCAACGAATTCTTGCCCAAGCTTTTGTGCGAGGAAGAAATCAAATGGGCTCAGGGGCAATAGTAAGATTGTCCGGGGAGGTGATAATAATACAAAGTTCTTCATTTGATTGCAAATGGGAAACATTAAAAAAAAGGGTATTTCTAATTGTGTGCCACTTCTTCCTTAGTCCTGCTCAGTTTTGCCCCGTCCATCTAACATTGATCACTTTTCCCCCTCTACTCACCTCTGCCTCACAAAAGGCCAAATGTTGTCGGGTCAAAGCCATTGACCGTTACATCGCCCGGTACCGATGCATGAGACCACTGAAATGCTGACAGGTGGGACCGGCTAGTAGACAGCTGGGTCATTTGTCTAAAAAAGGGGGGCCGAAATATCTCTCTCTTGTTTCGCACCCCCCGCACACCGAGCAGCCCACCTCCACCTCCCCCTTCCCCACCCCCAATACCGCAGCCACCATCAACGATGACGATGTCGTTGGAGATGTTCTGCGCCGGTGATGTTGCCTTCCTGGAGAAGTGCAAGGAGATCTGCTCCTGGTTTCCAACCACCAAAGTTTAGGTGCAACATTAATAATTGTTGATAGATGCGAGGGTGGGTGAGATCCGGTGAATAATTCCAGATCGAGTCAAGGGGGTGACTTGTATTGGGGTTTTCGTCTTGGCGATGCGTGAAGCAATGGAGTCACCGGATCCTCAACAGCGAGTTCGTTGTATTCATACCAGTCTTGACACGGCTCACCCGGTCCAGAGGTCAAACAAGAGCTCATTGGTATTCCAGGGGTGATCTACATGCAACCTCCCCTGTATGTCTAGACATAATTATGGTTGATAATGTGGAGGGGTTTCTAGGGACCATCAAAAGGCCTACATCGACGACGAAAAAATGGTGGAGGAGGATGAGGATGAGGATTGGTTGTCAAAGCCTTCTCCGGCCACCGACGAGCAGATGGTGGAGAAGAATGAGTATGTAGAGGAGGATAGGTGGTCATTCATCATAAAGCCCATGACGGAAGCCGGCGATGTTTTAGGGGTTCTCACGTGCAAAACGAAGTCGGAGGATAGGTGGTCGTTCATAGTTGTGTAATTGCAGCTGTCATGTACTGAAATCTCTGTTGTTTACCGATGATTGTTGCAATGTTGTAGATCCGATATGTGGATGCTACATTCTGAAGTTTGTTTTTTTATCCTCGATTCTTCCAATGTTGTGGATCCGAGATGTGAAAGCTACCTCATGTATTGAAATTCATAACATGCACGCTAAAAATATAGCAAGAACATCTGAAATTTCTCGCACTTGGTTCACAAAAAAGCCATCGTGTGCCTAGGAAAAGGGAGAAATATTTTTTTAACCAAACCAGCAAAGTATTTTTGGAATTATTTATCACAAAGTAAAACCCTTATTGGTGCAAAACATGGTCATGTTATCAAGTACGATGCCATGAAGATGCCCATGGGCATGGTCATATGAGATGGACCATTTTGTGATATTTTTTTAAGTTTATGATATTGCCAGTTTATTATTTTCGCCACAAGCTAGTGCACATAAAACGCGCCCATGCAAAAGGATTTCAATTTTAGAGGTGCTTATCATTTTCTATAATTTCTTTCAGATTGTTGTCAAAATTGCATGGATGCCTAGCTATTCATATGAAGTGGTTGGGAATTTGACCTTTCCTTGTGGCTACTACCTACACTCCTAATGTGCAAGCTAAAAAATTATTTCTAGAATTTATAGGACGAAACTAAAACACACTTGTAGTTCAAACTTGAATTACTTGATGTAAATCGCTAGAAATTCAATAAATCAATGAAATATAGCAAAAACACTCTTAAATTCATGAAAATTTGGCAGTTGGAATCCCATGTGGTATACTTTAGGTGCAAATTTAAAGGGCGCCATTTACAATCTTATTTCTCACACTTGCTTCACAAAAAAGTCATCTTGGGCATTAAAAAAAGAAAAATAACTTTTAGTTTTTGGTATTGTCGGTTTATCATTTTTCCACAAGATGGGCATGGTCATCTTGGTTGAAAACCATTGATCTTCATATGAGATAGGCCATTCTGTGAAATTAAGTTTATGGTATTGTCAGTCTATGATTTTTCACAGAAGCTAGTGCACATTGAAAGTCCCCCATGCAAAAGGGTTTCAATTTTTGAGGTCTTTTTTATTTTCTATAATTTCTTTCAGATTGTTGTCAAAATTGCATGATTTACTAATCATATAAAGTGCTTTGGAATTTAAACTTTCTTTGTGTCTACTGCCTACATTCCTAGTGTGCAAGCTAGAAATTATTTTACAGAATTTATATGACCATACTAGAACACACTTGTAGTTCAAATTTGAATTACTTGATGTAAATAGCTAAAGAATCAATAAATCAACGAAATATAGCAAACACATTCGAAAGTTCATGAAAATTTCGCAGTTGGAATCCCATGTGGTCTACTTCAGGTGTAAATTCAAAGGCCACAATGTACAGTCTTATTTTTGTTACTTGTAACGCCCTCGATGCGGCTATATCTCCCACGTGTCGAGGCACGACTTAGAGGCATAACCGCATTGAAAGCAATGTCGCAAGTTAGGCAATCATCACAACATCCAATGTAATACATAATAATGGGATGAGTAACATAGTTGGCTTACACTCGCCACGTCACACAAAGTACATAAATAGCATTACATCAACCAAACACTCATGGCCCGACTACGGCGCCAAAATAAAAGATAAACCCAACATACGACACGGTCCCGATCACCCCGACTGGGCACCACTACTGATCATCAGGGAAAGAAACATAGTAACGGTGTGAGTCCTCATCGAACTCCTACTTGAGCTCTAACGCGTCATCTGGAACGGAGTCGTCTGGCCCTGCATCTGGTTTGGAAGTAAACTGTGAGCCACAGGGACTCAGCAATCTCGCACCCTCGCGATCAAGACTATTTAAGCTTATAGGAAAGGCAAGGTAATATATGTGGAGCTGCAGCAAGCGACTAGCATATATGGTGGCTACCCTGTTCGCAAAGGAGAGCGGGAAGAGAAGGCAAAGCACGAACGAATAACTAGAGAACAACCTGCGACAAGCATTACTCCAACACGGTGTTCACTTCCCGGACTCTGACGAGAAGAGACCATCACGGTAATTCATGAGACGAGAAGAGACAATTAAGTTAAGGTTCAAGTTATCTACAACCGGATATTAGCAAATTCCCATCTTCCCATAACCGCGAGCACGGCTTTCGAAAGTTCAATCCCTGCAGGGGGTCCCAACTTAGCCCATGACAAGCTCTCACGGTCAACGAAGGAATAGACCTTCTCCCGAGACGTTCCGATCAGGCTCGGTATCCCGGTTCTACAAGACACTTCGACAAGTCAAAACAAATCCAGCAACACCGCCCGAATGTGCCGACAAATCCCGATAGGAGCTGCACATATCTCGTTCTCAGGGCACACTCAGATGAGACTAGCTACGGGTAAAACCAAACCTCAAGTTGCCCCGAGGTGGCCCCGCAGGCAGCTCAGTCGGACCAACACTCAGAGGAGCACTGGCCCAGGGGGGTTTAAATAAGATGACCCTCGGGCTCCGGAAACCCAAGGGAAAAAGAGGCTAGGTGGCAAATGGTAAAACCAAGGTTGGGCATTGCTGGAAAAGCTTTATTCAAGGCGAACTATCAAGGGGTTCCCATTACCACCCAACCGCGTAAGGAACGCAAAATCCGGGAACATAACACCGATATAACGAAAACTAGCGCGGCAAGAGTGGAACAAAACACTAGGCAAAATGCCGAGCCTTCCACCCTTTACCAAGTATATAGATGCATTAAGATAACATGTCAATATAATTATATCCCAACAAGTAAATAGTGTTCCAACAAGGAACGGTCTCCAATCTGCACCTGCAACTAGCAACGCTATAAGAGGGGCTGAGCAAAGCGGTAATATAGCCAAACAACGGTTTGCTAGGACATGGTGGGTTAGAGGTTTGACATGGCAATTTGGGAGGCATGATAAGCAAGTGGTAGGCATCGTAGCATAGGCTTAGCAAAAGAGCGAGCATCTAGCAAAGCAAAGATAGAAGTGATTTCGAGGGTATGATCATCTTGCCTGCAACGTTGTCAGAGTTGACTGGATCCTCGAAAGAAAACTCAACAGGCTCCTCGTTAGCGAACTCATCTCCCGGCTCTACCCAAACAGGACAAAACAAGCAACACGGACACAATCAACCACGTGCAAACTCAAACAACATGATGCAAAGATGGTATGCTATGCGGGATGCGATGCGGGATGCATATGCAAGATTTGACAAGAGATGCATGAACCTGGCCTCAACTTGGAAATCCAAGTGTGCCACTGGAAAGATGAGATGAAATCGCTTGAAAACGATATAAAGAACGCCGGAATCGGAGTTACGGTTTGGAAATGGCAAGCGATTCAAAAATGACACCGGTCTGCGATTTACAGCAAGTAGTCACCTAAATGCAATGATATGAACATGCTACAGCTCACAAACATGGCAACAAAATACATGGCAGGAATACATTCATGACGCTTAACAAAAGACTAGCACTGAGCTACGGCCAATTCATCCATTCACAGGTTCAAAGAAGCATGGCAAAAATGCATTTGGTAAACACATTTCAGACTTAGTGAAATTAACACTTGTCTGGAATTTCAGATCAGATAGCACTCTTTGGAGCATCAAAACTATATGCTACAGGACCTGAACATGGCAAAGTAAAGCATGGCATGGAGCTACTCAAAGATCTTAACAAAATTCCCTTAGTGACCTTGAGCCAAAAGGGATCAGAAAATACATTTGTAAGCATGTGAACATGGCAAAAACATAATCAGTTCTTAGACTTAGTGAAAACTGGAGCATGCTGAAACAGATATCAAGTAGGCATGTTTACGAGCTCGATGCACTCACTACAGAGCAAGTCATGATAATCTAAGCATACACCCATCAAGAATACACATTATGCAAGCTAGACATGGCAAGAACAATAACATGTCATGCACGGATCAACTACAACATCATCGGCAAAATCGCTAACTAGTACACAATCTGCCCGATTCACGAAATGACAAAAGTAGAGCTCGATTGACTCAAGCTAGGGTGCTCCATAATTGCAAAAAAAGACATGGATGGATAGAGCACTACAATATTAACAAATTATCCTTACTGATCATCCTCAAAAGAGGCACGGATCACTAGGAAACAACATGAACATATGGCATCATGAGATAAACAGACCAAGGACTTCGTGGAAATGCTAAGTCCCTGAAATCAGCATTAACAAGTGCACCACTTTGCAAGCTTGTGCTAGTCACCACACACATCACACAAATACATGGGTTGCACCTCTGGATAGATGGCAAAACATATAACAAAACTCATGTAGAGCTCAGGGGCATATCATGCACACAATAATCATGGCAAAAATGACAAATATCTAAATGGAGCAGCAGATCTGACAATTATCTCAACTAGCAGATTTCCAACAGCATTTTGGGCATCGAGATGAAATCAAATGAAAATGGTGCACTGAGATGAAATGATGTACTCTCCGAGGCGAACATTTTGATATGCTATATGCCCAAAACGGAGCTACGGATGCAAAGTTACGGCACGATGAACATGGCAATATGAACTAGGGTTTTGGGAGAAAGTCAACCGAGTTTTGGATCTCAGATCCAGATCGGGATCCGGGCGCGATTTACGAGGTTTGCCGGAGCTGTGGGAGACGGCGGCCGGACTTGACGCTTGGAGGATCCGGCGACGAGGGGAGAAGGAGGCCGGAGGCGACGGTGGCGGTGGCGGCGCCGGGAGTAGGCGGACGGCGGTGAGGCGGCGCGTCGGGCGGGCGCGCGGCAGCCGGCGACGAGTGGCGGGGCGGCTGGCATCGGCGGCCACGGTCGGCGGCGGCTTGCGGCGCGCCGACCGGCGAGGCGACCGGAGTGGCCGGGCGCGGGGAAGACGCGGGCGGCGCCGGCTGGGGCTGCTCGGCCCAGTCGGGCGACGGGAGGGCCGGCCACGGGCCTTGTGGGCCCGCGCGGCGCGACGATGTGGGCACGAGCGGTGGAGGACAGGGTGGCGACACGTGGCGGCGGCGGGGCTAGGCGGACACGTCCGGCGCACGGAGGGAGAGGATCTGAGGTTTTTTTAGGGTTTCGAGGAGGGGATCCGAGATTTGAAATGAGGGGGGTCTATATATAGGCATAGAGGGAGCTAGGAGTGTCCAAATGAGGTGCGGTTTTCGGCCACGCGATCGTGATCGAACGCTCTAGATGATGGAGTGGTTTTTCTTGGGTTTTGGGCCAACTTGGAGGGGTGTTGGGCTGCAACACACACGAGGCCTTTTCGGTCCCTCGGTTAATCGTTGGAGCGTCAAACGAAGTCCAAATGGTACGAAACTTGACAGGCGGTCTACCGGTAGTAAACCAATGCCGCTTGGCAAGTCTCGGTACAATCCCGAAATGTTTAATCCCCACACACGAAAGAAAGGTAGAAATGACCACCGGAGGAGAACGAAGCGCCGGAATGCAAAACGGACAACAGGGAAAATGCCCGAATGCATGAGATGAACAAGTATGCAATTGCAATGCACATGATGACATGATATGAGATGCATGAAAACAACAACAACACACGGAGACAAAAACCCGAACCCGAGAAAAATAAAATAACTTAACGCTGGAAACGGCAAGAGTTGGAATACATAAAGGGTAAATCATATCCGGGGTGTTACATACTTGCTTCACAAAAAAGTCATCTTGGGCACTAGAAAAAATAAAAATAACTTTTAATTTATGGAATTATCAGTTTATCATTTTCCCCACAAACTAGTGGACATAAAAGGCCCCCATGCAAAATGATTTCAATTTTCTAGGTTGACTATTTTTTATAGTTTCTTTTCGATTGTTGTCAAAGCTGCATGGCTAATCATATCAAGTGGTTAGGAATTTGACCTTCCTTTGTGGCTACTACATACATTCCTAATATGCAAGCTACAAATTATTTTCTGGAATTTATATGATGAAGCTAGAACACATTTGTAGTTCAAATTTGAATTACTTGATGTAAATCCCTAGAAATTCAATAAATAAATGAAATATAGCAAAAGCACACTGAAATTCATTAAAATTTGCCAGTCAGAATCACATGTGGTCTACTTTAGGTGAAAATTGAAAGGGAACAATTTCAAGCTTATTTGTGGCACTTTCTTCACAATAAAAGTCATCTTGGGCACTAGAAAAAAAAGGAAAAGTAACTTTTAATTTGTGCTATTGCTAGTTTACCATTTTCCCCACAAGCTAGTGCACATAAAAGGCCCCCCATGCAAAAGGATTTCAATTTTTGAGGCTTTTTTATTTTAAAATTTATTTTATATTGTTGTGAAAATTGTATAGATGACTAACCATATAAAGTGGTTGGGAATTTGACCTTTCTTTGTGGCTACTGCCTACATTCCTAATGTCCAAGCTAGAGTTATTTTTCCAGAATTTATAGGACCAAACTAGAGCATACTTGTAGTTCAAATTTGAAATACTTGTTGTGAATCGCTAGAAATTAAATAAACCAATGAAGTATAGAAAAAGCAATCTAAAATTCATAAAAAATGGTAGTTGAAATCTCATGTCATCTCCTTTAGGTGAAAATTAAAAGGGCGCAATTTACAATCTTATTTCTGACACTTGATGGACAAAAAAGTCATCTTGGGCACCCATTTTCTGATTTATACACATTCAAACGAAATTTACACAAATCATGGTTCATTCCAAGTGCATACAAACTAATCGGAATACACTGCAATTTTAGCATACAAAATTCACACAAATCATAATTTATGCAAATAACACGACAAATTCACAACCCTATTCCCAAATTTGAATCGAATCTTTTTTGTCAACCTATGAGTGGCATGCGGCAATGACGTCCTCGAAGCTAAGGCCATCCTAGAAGGCACATTGCCCCGATATGTTTTTGCATGACAGCGGGTTGGGGCCGCCAAGTGTTGGATCCGAGCGGTGTGGTACTGTTCGAGGATCTTCTGCTATAATGGGTTGTTTGGCTTGAAGTTCGGATGAAGCCTCTCCTCCAGCATCATACCTGCCCAAATCCTATGGACGATGCACACAAAGTCGACCGAGCTGGTGGCAGGGACTAGCGCCACTAGAAGACCGCCTGACTCACAATCCATCCCACTAGCAGGTGTGTATCCGGCGGCACCGGGATGTCGCAGCTAGCAAGAAGGTCATCTTCATGGATAGTGATATTGCACGGCCACGCCATGGATGAAGAAGGGGAGGTGGGAAAGAGGGCTATGGTTTGTACTATAGTGGAACCGGCGGCGCATACATTTGTGGAGGCAAGCAATGAAATGGGATGGGGGCTGAATACATGGTACGGGATGGTAGGGGTGGGTTGCGGTGTTAAGCCACCATTAATGTGCACTAGTGACGTGACTCCCCGTGTGTGAAAACACGAGCATTCGCCATGTGGAAACAACAGGCGACGCTAATTCATTTTTGCATACCCAGTAGTGCGAAAAAGTCTAGCTATGGCATGGAAAAAACGGCCTTGCTCGCGTGGACACATGGAGCCAACAATATGGCACCATTGTTAAAAAATAGTGGTGGCGTTGGAGCCCACATCAGCAGTATTTCACATACTCATGGCGTGTCACATTTCCAACACCAGCTAGGTGATTTTTTTTCTAATAAAAATGCATTTAAACCATCAACTAATTTAAGATGTAATGCTGCATCAACTTGTTCAACTCCACAAAACTACATATAGGTACTCCGCAACTTAGCTAGTTCAACTCAATAAAACTACATAGGTACTCATGTACTAGCTAGTTCAACTTCACAAAAGTTACTAGTTAAAAGAACTAAATAATTATTCAACTTCACAAACTACATCGTCATTCCATATCGAGCCTGGTAGTTGGTCGATCATATTTCTTGATCTAAGGTTAACTTCAACTGATGAATCTTGTGTCTACCGTTCTCTCCATCTTTTTTGAAATGAGCTACCTCCATCCGGAGCTCATTCCACTTCGCCCTAAGGAGCTTTCTCTCATTCTTCAGCTTATCCATCTCCTCGATCAAGTGATCTCTCTCGTCCCTCATCCTAAGAGTCTTCCTTAGGACATCAGCCCCCTCGTTCAGCAGCTGACCGCTCTCTGCCTTCAGTGAGGCATTCGCCTCCTGCAGGGCCTTAATGGTATATTGATGAGACTCTAAGAGCTCACAGTTATCATATCCTCATATACCTCCTCCTGGTTGCCTCCAGCATTGGCCATGACAATTCAGCACCAACTAAAAAATAATGACAAGTCTCAATGCCAACTACAAAACACATATAACAATTGAACTATATGAAGTTTAGTATCTATTCATGTCATTAGCATGCATTTGACAATTGAACTATATATATGGCAACGATTTGCACAACTTTGGCAAACAAAAGAAACCATGTCAACTAGTGCAATGTTTAATTGTCCATCATACTAAAAAAAATCTACCCTAAGTACAAAAACGATTTATACAGAGAAACCATGTCAACAATATACAAGTATATTTACCATAGGTGGATATTTTACAAGTATATGAGTATAATTACCAGAGAAACTTGGTAAATTGAGAAGTTATGCTAACTTTAGTTTCTATTAATAATTGTTCGTCATGTTTCTGAAAACCTTGGAGTAATTTATGGGAGTTCATCGGGCTTGTGAATTAACACTCTTAAGTCATCAGGCTTTCGTTCTTTCTTTGCTAATTGCCATCTCAAGTAGAAGCGACATAACAAACTAATTTGTGTCCACACTACACTAATAAATCTATTCCTACCCTAAGTAGAAAACTCTCATTGGTTTCTAGATGATGAACTAATCAATTTCTAGATGACAAACTAATTGGTTTCTACACTACACTACAAAATCTAATTCTGCACAACTAATTTTATACACAAATAAACCAAATCCATGGATTACATGGGATCCATGGCATTTGTGGACGGGGAAGATGCTAGGGGAGTGAAAGAAGATGCACTGGGGAGGGAGGGAGGGATCTCACCTGCTGACCTGGATGTGGCAGCACTGGCGCTGGTACAACGACGAAGAGTGGCGTGGTTGGGAGGTGGTGGCGGCGACGGCGCTCGTCAAGAGGAGGATGACATAGTGAAACAGATGGGGTGAATCGGACTTGGGTTTCTTTGATTGGATTCTGTAGCTAGAAGATGCACTAGTGCTCGCATGGACCTAATGGTCTACGCCATTATAAATTGTTACAAACAGAAAAAGTACCTATGACGTGACAAAAAAACCTACGCCAGGACTAAGGTCATACCAATGTCATACCAAAGTTATGGATAATGCTGAAACTAGCACTATTTGAAAAAAATATTGCTGGCATTGATGGAAAATGGCGCTCCGCCAACCGAAGTTATGGATAGCCATTTTTCCACCAGTAACTGATGGGTCCCATGCATTAGTCGCAGACTATGTCGGAAACAACTGGCGACGCGAAAGCTGTAACACATGCGGTGAAATGGTGGGTCCCATGCGACTGTTTGCAGAAACAGTTGGCGATGCGAATGCATGCGGCCGTTCAGCTCGGTCGCATGCGTCAGTACCGACGTAGTAACGGTCAACGACTTTGACCCGACAACAAGGCATGGTTTGGTCTTTTGTGAGGTGGAGGTGAGTAGGGGAGGGCTGAAAGTGCAACTATACCTGGGTGGTTTAGGTAATTCCTAACAACATATAGCTCATTGAGCTAATGCTATTTTAAGATAAATAATTCAGGAAAGCTCAATGATTGGCATGACATGGATTAGAAAGTGGACCCCTCAAAATGCTAATGACAAAAGATTGGATCAATCTCAAAGCACAAGACTCTACATTTTACTTTTAATGATCCAAGATCACATTGAGTCCATAGGAAAAGCCAATACTATTAAAAGCGGGTGAGGTGTTGCTTAATGAGTTACTTGCTCAAAATGCTTAGTGATGTGCTCCAAAAACCCTCAACTACTTTCTCATATCCACATATGTCCCAAACCAAAATTCAAACTCGGCCCCACTGAAATCTTCTATCCGGCGCCACCGAGTTCACTTGACATAGCCACTGCCACAAACCCTAGTCACTTCGGTCTCACCGATAGGGATCTCGGTCTCACCGAGATGGGATTTCAACCTCTTTGTTTCCCTTCGTAACATTTTGGTCCAACTAAGATGAGTGATCGGTCCCACCGAGATTGCAATCCAAACTCTTTGTTTCCCCTTCGTAACGTTTCGGTCTAACCGAGATGAGCGAATCGGTCCCACCGAGTTTGCCTGACCAACTCTCTGTTTGTCTATTACCAAAATCAGTCCCACCGAGTTTGTGTAATCGGTCTCATCGAGATTACGTTATGCCCTAACCCTAATGGAATCTGTCCCACCAAGTTGACATGTCGGTCCCACCAAAAATCCTAACGTTCACATTTTGAACTAAATCGGTCTGACCGAGTTTTATAATTCGGTCCCACCAAGTTTGGTGATTTGTGTGTAACGGTTAGATTTTGTGTGGAGGCTATATATACCCCTCCACCCACTCTTCATTTGTGGAGAGAGCCATCAGAATATGCCTACATTTCCAACATACATTTTCTGAGAGAAAACCACCTACACTTGTGTTGAGGTCAAGATATTCCATTCAAACCACATAAATCTTGATCTCTTGCCTTCCCCAAGTTGCTTTCCACTCAAACCATCTTTCTACCAAATCCAATCCTATGAGAGAGAGTTGAGTGTTGGGGAGACTATCATTTGAAGCACAAGAGCAAGGAGTTCATCATCAACACACCATTTATTACCTTTTGGAGAGTGGTGTCTCCTAGATTGGTTAGGTGTCACTTGGGAGCCTCCGTCAAGATCGTCGAGTTGAACCAAGGAGTTTGTACGGGCAAGGATATCGCCTACTTCATGAAGATATACCCTAGTGAGGCAAGTCCTTCGTGGGCGATGGCCATGGTGGGATAGACAAGGTTGCTTCTTCGTGGACCCTTCATGGGTGGAGCCCTCTGTGGACTCGCGCAACCGTTAGCCTTCGTGGGTTGAAGTCTCCATCAACATTGCGTTTGGTCCCTCCAAACTCCTCCCTTTACCTTCATATGCAATTGTTTTACATTCTGCTGCTATACTCTTAGAATTGCATGTGTAGGTTGATTACTTGAATTGTGCTAAGTTGCTAAAATCTGCCAAGACTTAAAATTGGGAAAAGGCTAGATTTTATTTGGTCAAGTAGTCTAATCACCCCCTCTAGACATACTTTCGATCCTACAAGTGGTATCAGAGCTTTGGTCTCCATTTTCTTTGATTTCTATAGCTTTTGGTGATCATGGCCTTGGTTTCACAACCTAGGAGAGTATGGCGTCTAGTGAGGGAAATTACCACCGTAGAGGTCCTTAATTTGATGGTACTAATTTTGCTAGTTGGAAGCATAAGATGAAAATGCATATTCTTGGACATAACCCCGTTGTGAGAGTCCTGGATTAGGGGGTCTCCAGGCAGCCGGACTATATCCTTCGGCCGGACTGTTAGACTATGAAGATACAAGATTGAAGACTTCGTCTCATGTCCAGATGGGACTCTACTTGGCGTGGAAGGCAAGCTAGGCAATACGGATATGTATATCTCCTCCTTTGTAACCGACCATGTGTAACCCTAGCACCCTCCGGTGTCTATATAAACCGGAGGGTTTTAGTCCATAGGACACAACAACTACAACATACAATCATACCGTAGGCTAGCTTCCAGGGTTTAGCCTCTCTGATCTCGTGGTAGATCTACTCTTGTACTACCCATATCATCAATATTAATCAAGCAGGACGTAGAGTTTTACCTCCATCAAGAGGGCCCGAACCTGGGTAAAACATTGTGTCCCCTGCCTCCTGTTACCATCCGGCCTAGACGCACAGTTCGGGACCCCCTACCCGAGATCCGCCGGTTTTGACACCGACATTGGTCCTTTCATTGAGAGTTCCTCTGTGTCGTCGCCGTTAGGCTCGATGGCTCCTACTATCATCGATAGCGATGCAGTCCAGGGTGAGACTTTTCTCCCCAGACAAATCTTTGTGTTCGGCGGCTTTGCACTGTGGGCCAAATCGCTTGGCCATCTAGAGCAGATCGAAAGTTACGCCCCTGGCCATCAGGTCAGGTTTGGAAGCTTAAACTACACGGCCGATGTCCGCGAAGACTTGATCTTCGACGGATTCGGGCCTCTGCCTTGTGCATCACGCGGTCACGATGAGTACGATTTAGCTCTACCGTCGGACAGTGTTCAGGAAATCGCACCGGCAGCCGCTTCGACCCGCAATTCGGAGCCAGTTGCACCATCCGCGGACGGGTGGATGGACCCCACCATGGAGGCCCTACCCTAAGCGGCGATCGAGTCGAATATCGACCTTACCTTGCACGAGAGCCGTGTTGATAAACTACCGGATCCTTCCCCGGCCACGGACTCCGAACCGCCTGCGCCCATTCCTATCGAATCTGATTGGGTGCCGATCATGGAGTTTACCTCCACGGATATTTTTCAGCAATCGCCCTTTGGCGACATACTGAACTCGTTAAGGTCTCTCTCCTTGTCAGAAGGATCCTGGTCGAACTATGTCCGGCAGGACTGTGATGCGGACGATGAAAAAATTCGTGACCCACCCATCACCCACTTAGTAGCCACTGTCGATGACTTAACCGACATGCTCGACTTCGACTCCGAAGACATCGACGGTATGGACGACGATGCGGGAGACGAAGAGGAACCACTGCCCACAGGGCACTGGACAACCACCTCATCATACGATATATACATGGTGGATACACCCAAAGAAGGAAATGGCGACGAAATAGCGAAGGATGATCCCTCCAAGAAGCAACCCAAGAGCCGACGTCAGTGGCGCCGCTCTAAGTCCCGCCAAAGCAAAAGTGGTGATACCGGCACATGAGATAATAACACTCCGGATAGTGCCGAAGACGACACCAATCCCCTCCAGCAAGATTTAGAGCAGGAGGATGGAGGAGCCAGCCCTCCTGAGAGAGCGGCAGACGGAGAGGAGGAGGATGATAATTACATGCCCCCCTCTGAAAATGAGGCAAGCCTCCGAGACGACGAATTCACTGTGCCAGAGGATCCCGTCGAACAAGAGCACTTCAAGCGCCGGCTTATGGCCACGGCAAATAGCCTGAAGAAAAAGCAGCAGGAGCCTCAAGCTGATAAGATCTGCTAGCGGACAGATGGACTGAAGTCCTCGCTGCCGAGGAATATAAACTCGAGCGCCCCTCCAAGAGTTACCCAAAGTACAGGTTGCTACCCCGACTGGAGGAAGAAGCATATGACACGGCTCATCGGTCACCTCGTGGCCGCGATAGAGAGGCATTCCAGCCAAAAACTCAGCCCGCACCCCGACGCCATTCAAATAAAAGGCATGGGGAGATACGCCAGACCTGCGAGACATATTGGAGGACAAAGCAAAGCATGCAAGATCGATCTATGGATCACGAGGGCGCGCCACCATGCAAGACGATAAACGTCACGCTGGATACAGTAAAAGTAAATCCGGCCGGGCCGAACACAGCGGGCAAGACCCATTCGAGCTGCGTCGCGATATAGCCCAATACAGAGGCGCCACACACCCTTTATGCTTCACAGATGAAGTAATGGATCATCAAATCCCAGAAGGTTTCAAACCTGTAAATATTGAATCATACGATGACACTACAGATCCTGTGGTATGGACCGAGGATTTCCTCCACCACATCCACATGGCCCGCGGTGATGACTTGCACGCCATCAAATACCTCCCACTAAAGCTCAAAGGACTAGCGCGGCATTGGCTTAACAGCTTGCCAGCAGATGCCATTAGCTGTTGGGAAGATCTGGAAGCCGCATTCCTCGACAACTTTCAGGGCACTTATGTGTGACTACCAGATGCCGATGACTTGAGCCACATAATTCAGCAGCCAGAAGAGTCAGCCAGACAATTCTGGACTCGGTTCCTTACAAAGAAAAATCAAATTGTTGACTGTCCGGATGCAGAGGCCTTAGCGGCTTTCAAACACAACATCCGTGACGAGTGGCTAGCCCGGCTCCTTGGTCAGGAAAAGCCGAAATCTATGGCAGCCCTCACGACACTCATGACCCGCTTTTGTGCGGGATAAGACAGTTGGCTGGCTCGCAACAATAACATGTCAAAGAACCATGGTACTTTGGATACCAAGGATGGCAATAGCAGGTCACATCACAACAAACATAAGCACCGCATTAACAGCGATAATACCGAAGATACGGCAGTCAATGCCGGATTCAAAGGCTCTAAACCCGGTCAGCGGAGAAAGCCAATTAAATAATCTACACCGGGCCCATCTAGTTTGGACCGCATACTCGATCGCTCGTGTCAAATACACGGCACCCCGACAAGCCAGCCAACCACACCAATAGGGATTGTTGGGTATTCAAGCGGGCCGTCAAGTTAATTGCCGAAAACAAAGATAAGGGGCCACATAGCGATGACGAGGAGGAGACCCAGCAGCCGAACACCGGAGGACAGAAGAGGTTCCCCCCACAAGTGCGGACGGTGAACATGATATAAGCAACGCACATCCCCAAACGGGAACGGAAGCGTGCGCTCATGGACGTATATGCTTTGGAACCAGTCGCCCCAAAGTTCAACCCATGGTCTTCCTGTCCGATCACCTTCGATCGCAGGGACCACCCCACCAGTATTCGTCATGGCGGATTCGCCGCACTGGTCCTAGACCCAATCATTGACGGATTTCACCTCACTCGAGTCCTTATAGATGGCGGCAGCAGCCTGAACCTGCTTTATCAGGACACAGTGCGCAAAATGGGTATAGACCCCTCAAGGATTAAACCCACAAAAACGACCTTTAAAGGCGTAATTCCAGGTGTAGATGCCCATTGCACAGGCTCAATTACACTGGAAGTGGTCTTCGGATCCCTGGATAACTTCCGAAGTGAAGAATTAATCTTCGATATAGTCCCGTTCTGCAGTGGTTATCATGCACTGCTCGGGCGAACCGCATTTGCTAGATTCAATGTGGTACCGCATTATGCATACCTCAAGCTCAAGATGCCAGGACCTCGCGGAGTTATTACTGTTAATGGAAACACAGAGCGCTCTCTCCAAACAGAGGAGCACACTGCAGCCCTCGCAGCAGAAGCACAAAACAGCCTCTCAAGGAAATCTACCAATTCGGCGTTCCAAAACCCGGTCACCGTAAAGCGCACTCGGAGCAATCGGCAAACAGACTGTCTGGCGTGATCTGAGCTCGCGTAGCAATGCGGCCCCCACCCCAGTCCCAGCCATATGGCGAAACTCGTGCCACGCGTACATAATTACACATTAAAAATACAATGGGCGCAGGTGGGGAGGGGGGCACAACTACGTCACGCCCCAAGACGCGGCTTAAACCGCACTAGGGGCTCCCCGCTTTGTTATTTTTTCTCTTTTTCAGGACTTTAATCTCTGGAAACCGTGTCCGACAGCACTATTGTCGAACACATGATGCAGCAACCAAGGAGGTAGAAAGCTACGATCCCAGGTGGATTACAGTAACAAGCGAAATATTTGATTTAATATCATTCCTCAGCTTCCCTTGGAAGGGACATAGTCCCACTCTTTGCTTATCGCACTATCTGTATCATTCTTCTTTAACGCAATTTTTTGAATAAACAATGCATGACATTACGACTATTATTGCATTCTTGTTATATATATATATATATATATATATATATATATATATATATATGTGTGTGTGTGTGTGTGTGTGTGTGTGTGTGTGTGTGTGTGTGTGTGTTCACTAATGACGCCTTGCAACCGCACACTTTGGTACGACCAATACACCAGGGGCTTACGTACCCCACAACACGGTGTGAAAAGTCCAAACACTTTCACAAGTGCGGCACCCCGAACTTATAGCATTATATGCATCAGCTCCGAATCATGTCTTTGGTCAAATGTTGGGTTTGCCCGGCTCCTATGTTTTGGTACCTTACGTTCTGCTCTATCGGCTAAGGTAGCGCTAGGAGAACTACTGCGATTGTGCCCCGGTTCTGCTGGGTTCAGCACCTCAGTAGAGAAAGCTAAAACTGACTGTCATGATAAGGCGAGAGACTGGTCGCTGTTCGGCGCGGTTTTCGAGTCCCTAAAGACTTATGCCGCTTAGGGCGAGGGGCCGACCCTATCGGATTTCGGGTTCCGGTAGACCCTTGAGGTTCAAACACTGGGGTGCGCGTGGAGATTTCGCCTCCTACCTACCTGCACCCCTCCGCCACGCTAGGATCAAAGCTATGAAAAGAACAACACAAGGGACACAGGGTTTATACTGGTTCAGGCCACCGTTGTGGTGTAATACCCTACTCCAGTGTGTGGTGTGTGGATTGCCTCTTGGGCTGACGATGATGAACAATACAAGGAAGAACAGCCTCACGAGGGTCTGTTCCTGGCTGGGGCGATGAACTGATGGGGGGAGTTCAGCCACCTTTCTCTCTCTCTTTCTCTCGGCTTCTCACCTCTCTAACGAGCCTCCTTCTTCCTACCACCCAACCCCCTTTTGCTCTGTGAGTGGCTGGTCCTATTTATAGAGGCCCTGGTCCTCTTCCCAAATATTGAGCGGGAAGGGAGCCAACAATGGCGGGCTAATTTGAAAGGGGACAGCAAGTATCAGCTATCCTGACAAAAGTAGTCTTCGCCTGCGCAAAGCTCTGGTGATGACGCCTTCTTGGGCTCCATGGTGACCTCCGTCTCGTAGTCCTCCTGGTCTTGGTCTCATTGCACCAAAATGGCAACCTTTGCCTGATGCCTCGGTACTCCGCGGCTGCGCTTGCCCCCTTTGCACCAAATAGGAAAGGAGGACGATGCGCGGGCTGGCACCCGCCTCGCGCCCTGAGTCGTCATGGCTTGCGTTACAGGCACCTCGTGAGGTACCCCACCTTGATCTCTCCGCCTCCTTGTGAGCCAGCCTGACGAGGCCGTGCCTGAGGAAGCTCCATGTCGTCCGCCCCGCGAGGCTTGGCCCCTCGCGAGGGTCTTGAGTTTATGTTGGTGAAGATGGGCCGTGCTGGGCCCCCCTTTGAGCCACGCCGCAGGCCGCAGGCAGGCAAGTCTGGGGACCCCCGTTCCCAGAACGCCGACATTAGCCCCTGGGCCCAAGGCGTGCCCGGACTTGGCCGTGCAGGGAGGCAGAAGGGCAAGAGCGAAGCGCCGCGGGCCCTAACAGCCTGCGGCCTTGGGCGCCGCGTGGCGGTTGACTGGACGCGAGCGCCTCAGCAGTCGCGCGAGTTGATAAGGGAGTGGCGTCCGCCCAGGCCCTTCTTCTTGCTTTCCCCGGTTGCTGTTCAGATCCCCTTTCCTGCGCTTCTCCTTCCTTCCTCTGAAATCTCCAGATCTGCTCTGACCATGCGACCCAAGAGGCCATGGCGCCTCGCCATCCCCCGGCCGCAGCTTGGTACTTGTCTGCCCTGGACCCGCCGAACGTGTCGGAGGCGGACCTTGACCGGTTGCGCCGGATAGCGATGGCGCGAGGCATCGACGGGGTTAAGGTCGGCTCCGTCACCCCTGAGGGTCAGAGGAGCACCTTCTATCCACTCTTCGTAAGTGCCATTGTTGCTGGCCTGGTGCCTCCCTTCTCCAAGTTCTTCTTCTCTGTCCTCCGCCATTACAAGCTGCAGGCTCTGCATCTCTATCCCAACTCCGTCCTTCTCCTCGTGATCTTTGCTTATTATTGCGAGGCCCACGTCGGGGTGCAGCCCTCAGTGGCCTTGCTGCGCCACTACTTCTCCCTCCGGACCTCTCGCGGTCCTGCTTCCGCGTGCGTGAGCTTCGTCACGTACGGTGGCGCCATTGCCATCTCGAACTCTGGGAAGAGGATTGAGGGCTTCAGGAGCAAGTGGGTCTTGGTGGATGCTGAGCGCATCCACCCTCGGCTGATCTTGCCCACCGAGCATCCCATGAGCTCCAGCAACTGGGGGCGAGCAGAGCTCATGGATCCCCGCGCGAAGCTGGTGTTGGAGAAGATGGACGCGGATCTGAGGCCGGCCGACATGGCGGCGGAGAAGCTGACCGGCGCGTCGTTGCTGAGGGAGTTCCTGGAGCACCAGCTGGTTCCGCTTCGGTAGTACTCGCTTCCAATGTAGAGGCCCCGTCCGAGCCCCGCGGCCTGGGCCGATGGAGACTTGGCTGCGGTTCTCCAATCTCTGGTCGGGGGCAATGTGGCGAGGTTGGAGGGCGCTCCTACGCCCTTGTTTCTCCGCGATGACTGGGAGCGGGTAGTGAAGTCCATGCCCGTCTTCAACGGGGAAGGGCCCATTCCCCTGGAGTCTCCCGAGGGTCCGATGGACGTGCCCTCCGGCGACTCCAGTGAGAGGAAGAAGGAGGGGATCACAGAAAAGGGCCTGACTTCGAGGCGACTGACGGAGAGTCTAGGGCTCCCCTCCCCCGGCGCAGGTCCCGCGTTCTCCGCCTCTCTCCGAGCGATGACGATGAAGACGACGACGTGTAGGACGGCGGGAGCTCGCCCCCGATCCCGAAGAAGGACAGGACTGGGCTGATCTCCCGCGGGTCTCCCCCGGCCCCGGGGCGAACCGCGGACGCACCTTCCGCCTCCAAGCTTCCCGAGGTTGACCCTTCCAGCCGGCTTTCAGGCTTCAAATTTGGCCGGAGGCCGCTTGAGCTCACTGGCGACGACCCGTAAGCATTCGATTCTTGTCTTTATCTCTCACTCTGCTTCTGAGGCTTGACGTCCGCATCTTTGGATAGGTTGGCGCCCGCAGGAAAGAAGTCAAAGGGGGCTCCTGAGGTTCCGTTCATGACAGCATCCCTGAAGGAAGGTGACCGCGACGCACAAGCTTCTCCCGCCCGGTCGTCCTCGCGGGGCCTGACTAAGCCGGCTGGGGCGAGCTCAGCCCCCACGGCCCAAGTGGCTCTCGAGGTGCTCCCGTCTGCCGCCGATGCTACAGCTGTCGGGGCGCGGCAGACTCCGCCTCAGGATGCTGCGGCCGTGCTGCCGCCTTCTCCTCCTACTCCACCGGCTGCTATCTCCCCGACTCCTTCCGCCGTTCTGGACCGCGCTGTTGCTGAGCTGGACCGGCTGCGGCAGGATCTTCTTGGCGCCGACCCTCGCCTGGTGGCCGGGCGCTTGGAGCTGGTTTCTAGATGGGTTCGCTCCGATGCTTCGATTCTGGCGGCGCTGGTCCAGGTCTCGACGGCATGCGACGAGGAGAAGCAGTCCGTCCTTGAGGCGAAGGCTGCTCGCGATGCAGCCCTGGGAGAGGTGGTCGACGTCCGTGTTCGCTGCAAGGTGCTGGAGGACGAGCTGCAGGGCCTGCGGGATCAGCTCGCGAAAGAGGTTCGCCTTCGCCAAGAGCAGGAAGAAGGCATGAAGGCTCGCGAGGCGTCCGTCGAGGGCCGGGAGGCCAAGCTCAAGAAATGCCGCGACCGCCTAGGCGCGCTGGAGCAGGAATTGGGGGCGAGGGAGGCCGAGCTGGACGGCAAGGCCTTGGTCCTTGCCGAAGACCGCGCGGCCTTCACGGAGCTGGAGGCGAAGGCTCGCTCCTTGCTGAGGACGCTTTACGACAGCAGCCTGGAGAGCCCGCTGGTCGGCGCCGAGGACGCCCCCGCCAAGCTTCTTCCCTTCTTGGTCCACGCTCTTGAAGATGTCGCTCTTGGCCTCGGCCCACGGCCGAGGCCAAGGCGCATGTCCTGTCTTCTACAGCACTGACGCGGGTTCTCACCCACATCCACCTTCGTGATCCTGGGTTGGACCTCAACATCCTGCTGGAGCCCGTGAGCGGCAAGCGTGCGGCGGCTGCTGCCAAGGCCGTGAAGGGTCGCGCAGAGGCTCTGCTGGGGAAGTTCCGGGCCTTCAGCACCAAGCCGGAGCAAGGCGCTGCCGACCCCGCTGCTCCGTGAGGCGAACCAACGCCGCGCTGCTCCCTCGCCGCCAAGTGACTCCATCGTGGCTCATGTCCTGCTTTTAATTCCTCCACATGTATCATGCCTCGGGGAGGCGTTTAAACTTGCGCCTGATATTGGGATAATAGTGTGGACTGTAATATTTGCTTTCGAATTCCTTTGAAACTTGTGCTTTTCCTTCCTACTTGCTTACGTTCTATGCCGGCAGAGCCCAGCCCCGCGCGTACCTCGCCCAGCAATAGCCCTGACCGGAAACCAGGACGGGACCAAGGAGTGAGGGGCTACGTGACAAGTTAGGCTCCTGAGTCGCGATGCTTAGGAGTCCCCCTTGGCGCATGAATAGCAAGTAGGGAGGTGTGATGTGGGTGGATCCAACGTTCTACGTCTGCAGAGCCCGGCCCCGCACGTGCCTCAACCAGCAATAGCCCCGACCAGAAACCAGGACGGGACCAAAGGAGTGAGGGGCTACGTGACCAGTTAGGCTCCTGAGTCGCGATGCTCAAGAGTCCCTCTTGACGCTCAAATGGCCTTCATACCTTGGCTCCTATCGGGGAGAGGCCCGCGACGAACCAGGCCCGTGGGGACCTGGCTGGGCGGCGTGCGTCTGGGCGTGACCCTGGCGCAGCCCCCGTGCCCAGCCCCCTCGTGCGGCACTCCTGAGGGGAGGCATTGCGATGAGGCTAGACACTGAGCACTGGGCTCCCTGAGGTTGATGCGGCCCGGAGGCCACCCTCAGTTGTTTATCACCAGCGCGGAGCATAGAGCTTCCGTATGAGTACGGGCATAGCCGCTCCTCGGCAGTGTCGTCAGCCAGCGCGGAGCATGGTGCTTCCACTGGTGCGTGGGAGGGGGGCCCCCTCCGGGAGGAGCCCCGGGGCATGTACATCCCCGCCCTGACACGTGGCTGGCACGGTAGGGCCTGGCGAGGTGTATCTGGACACCCGTGAGCCAGCGCGGGACTCACGGGGCCCTACCTCTAGGCGGGTTGCGCCTGGCACTGGGCCTTATCTTGTGTTGTGTCCCTGCAAGTTCGGTTAGATGCCTGCACTCTACGTCCTCGGGTCCCGGCCCTCGAGCTGGTCTCAGCCGTCGCTGGTATGCCAGGTCGTGATGCCGTGGTCAAGGCCAGAGGGTGAGGGCTGGAGAGCCAGTAAGAGCCCTAAGTCGCGATGCTCAGGTACCCCTCCCCCTTTAACGTGCAAGTGGTCAACATGGAGAAGAAGAGGCGCCGCGGACCGGCATCAAATAATCAAGCATGGCGGTTCTAATGCATAACCAGGGATGAACGCAAATGGGGTACATGCCGCTGAGCCTGGCCCGAGCGGCTTGGGGATTATGCAGCCCGAGGGGGGCCCCCAACAAGGTAAGCCAACGACGCGAGATAAAAGGGATACACGCCACAGGGACGGACCCACGCGGCCTAGGAATAATGCAGCCGTGGGGGCGCTCCCAGCTGGAAGTGAAACTTGAAATATGTCACGTGATGACGCTGGAGACGAAGGGGTGTTGGTGTAGCCGGCTCGGTGGGCTGCAGAAGCCGATCCTCATGAGCCCCCAGGCCCAGGGGCCTCGGGGGGCTCCGGAGGCGCTGGCGGTTCCTCGCGGGCCATCTTCATCTCCGCCAGGGCTGCGGAGCACCTGGCCTATTGTGCCTCCGTGATGCCCCTCATGAGGCGCGGGTACGCGTCAGCCGCGCTCGGCAAGCCGTAAGGCATGCGAACATAGCTGTGGGGTGGACCTCTGCAGCACCCCACTCGCGAGGGCCAGAGGCGCTCCAGGGAGGCGACTTGGTTGAGCCCTGGTACGTCGACGCAGACGCGCAGCCGCCATCCTCGCCCGGATGGGGAGCCACTGTTGGTAGGCGGCGGGCGCCTCTCATGACCCTGGACTCCTGCAGCTCCTGAATGGCCTTGCTGACAAACTCCTGTGGGTCTGGATCTCCTTGCCTTGCTCCTCCTTGAGGGAAATGTGCTTCAAAACACACCTCCATGTGGTGCCCCAACGCCTCCCTCGTGACCCTTGCTAGGTCGGCGGCCCTCCAGGGGAGAGCCCCCGAGCCCTGCCTGAGGAGGGCGCTGGGCGCGCTTTCCTATGCGATGGAAGGAGGTTCCCCCTGGGTAGGCACGGGCCCAGAGGGGCCTACCTCCTGAGGGGCCAGGCCGGACGATGTCTTCTTCTTCTAGGGGGCGGCCTCGGGAAGCCTCCTGCTTCCGCGATCCGGGTCTTCCAGTGATGCGGCCTGAAAGGCTCGCTCCAGGGAGCACACTGCGTCCTTCTCTTCATAGGGCACCGTGATGACTCCGCCACTTCCTGGCATCTTGAGGACGTTGTAGCCGTGGTGAGTCACGGCCATGAACTTGGCCAGCACCGGGTACCCGAGGATGGCGTTGTACGGCAGGCGGATGTGAGCGACGTCGAAGTTGATGAGCTCGGTGCGGTAGTTGTCGCGTGCCCCGATGGTGACGGGGAGGCGGACCTGCCCGATCGGGACCGTGGAGTCGTCGGTGATACCGGAGAAGGGCTTGGTTGGCTGAAGCTGGCTGTAGGGCACTTGGAGGTTGTTGAATGTCTCTACGGACAGGATGTTGAGCCCTGCCCCGCCATCGATGAGGGTCTTGGTGACCACCACGTTGCTGATGATTGGGGAACAAAGCACCGGGAGGACTCCGGCTGTAGCCGCACACTTGAGTTGATCTGCTGAGCTGAATGTGATGGCGCACACCGACCACCTGAGAGGGCACGTGGCTTCGAGCCTGGGGAGGGCTGCATTCACTTCGCGGGTGAACTGCTTGAAGATGCGCTGAGAGGCTGGGGCCTGAGCTCCACCCAGGATGCAGGCAATCGCGCGCGGCTCCTGGAAGCCCCCAGCCTCCTCATCCTGGTGGCGGTCCTCGTTTCTCCTTGGCTGCGGCGGCTGCGGTGGGAGGCCTGCATTGCCTTGCGGGCGATCCCCGTGAGGCTGATCCCTCCAGCCTCTCTCGCGAGGTGGGTCATGCCAGCGATCCTCACGAGGTTGGTCGCGCCACCCCTGGCGCGGGCCACGGTCTTTCGAGCGCCCAGCGTTCCTTCCTCCTCCTCGGCCGTATCCTCGGTCACCACGGTCAGGGCGACGGCCGATCCTTCCTTCACGCACGGCTCGGAGTTCTTGGCATTCGCTGGTGCTGTGGGTGTGGAGGTCGTGGTACACGCAGTACCGGCTGCCCTTGGGAGGTTCGGGCTGATCTCTGCCCCGCTTGGTGTCTGGTTCTGCCGCGAGCACAGCAGCCCCCTTGCGCTTCACTTCCTTGGCCTTGAGCTTCTTCTCTTCTGGGTCTGCGGCAGGCAGCTCAAGGAGGGAGAGACGCCCTTCCTTAGCCCTGGCGCACTTGTTCGCCAAGTTGAACAGCTCCAAAGAAGTGCACAGGTCTTCATGCATCGCCAGCTCCTCCTTCATCTTGACGTCTCGCACGCCGTCAGAGAAGGCTGAGATGATGGCCTCTTCAGTCACCTTGGGAATCTTGAGGCGTGCATTGTTGAAGCGCTGGATGTACTTCTGTAGGGTCTCCCCGGGTTGTTGCTTGATGCGGCGCATGTCGCTCACGGCGGGTGGCCGGTCACGAGTACCTTGGAAGTTGGCGATGAAGCGGGTGCGCATCTCTTCCCAGGAGGAGATTGTGCCTGGAGCCAGGTTCAGGAGCCAGGTGCGGGCCCCGTCCTTGAGCGCCATGGGAAACCAGTTCGCCATGACCTTCTCGTCTCCGTTAGCAGCTTCGATGCCCAGCTCGTAGAGCTGGAGGAACTCTGCAGAGTCGGCCATGCCGTCGTGGCGAGGAGGCATGTCCGACTTGAACTTGCCTGGCCACGCGATGCTGCGCAGCTCGGTGGTGTAGGCGCGGCAGCCTGCTGTGGCCACGGGAGGCCTTGGGTGATGGAGAGCCTGGTATTGCGTGTCCCCACGCGCCAGAGCAGGAGGATGGTCGCGGCGTGCTGGAGCAGGGAGCGTCCGGGCAGCTTCTGGCCGGCGAGGGACTTCTTGGCAGCTCTGCTTTTGCCGCGCTGGCACCTGACGAAGCGGGTTCCGCCCAGGGGCCACGCGCCTTGGAGCCATGGCGTCTTCTTGGGGAGGAGGCGGCCGGGGCGCCGTCGGAACCTCGTCGCCCGCGTGGGGCGGTGTGCGGTGCAGCAGATCGGACGGCGCGGAAGAACCCCCTACAGCGCGGACGAGCTCGGCGACGCAGCCGAGCCATTCTTCGTAGACGTCGTCGACGGGACGGTAGCCCAGGAGCTCGTTCGCCGCGATGAGTGCAGCTCGAGCCTCCATGGGCGCGCGGAGCGCGCGGGACGAAGATCCAGCTGGGGCGAGCGAGGGAGTCACGGTGCGGCCGTCTTGGCGCACGGATGGATGCTGAGACGATGCTTGCTGCTCGTCCCCCGCCGGGCCGGTGGCGGCGTTGACGGCAGGTGACGGGGAACGGCGAGGACGCCCGCCGACAGGGGCTGTCTGGGCGACGCGGGAAGCGAGGGCGGCCCGCCGCTCCGCGCGGGCCCGATGTGCGTCAGACATGAGCGTGATGGTCGGAGGAGAGCGGGGCGGTGGAAGACGAATTCCGGCGCACCCCTACCTGGCGTGCCAAATGTCGGATTTCGGGTTCCGGCAGACCCTTGAGGTTCGAACACTGGGGTGCGCGCGGAGATTTCGCCTCCTACCTACCTGCACCCCTCCGCCACGCTAGGATCAAAGCTGTGAAAAGAACAACACAAGGGACACAGGGTTTATACTGGTTCGGGCCACCGTTGTGGTGTAATACCCTACTCCAGTGTGTGGTGTGTGGATTGCCTCTTGGGCTGATGATGATGAACAATACAAGGAAGAACAACCTCGCGAGGGTCTGTTCTTGGCTGGGGCGATGAACTGATGGGGGGGAGTTCAGCCACCTTTCTCTCTCTCTTTCTCTCGGCTTCTCACCTCTCTAACGAGCCTCCTTCTTCCTACCACCCAACCCCCTTTTGCTCTGTGGATGGCTGGTCCTATTTATAGAGGCCTTGGTCCTCTTCCCAAATATTGAGCGGGAAGGGAGCCAACAATGGCGGGCTAATTTGAAAGGGGACAGCAAGTATCAGCTATCCTGACAAAAGTAGTCTTCGCCTGCGCAAAGCTCTGGTGATGACGCCGTCTTGGGCTCCATGGTGACCTCCATCTCGTAGTCCTCCTGGTCTTGGTCTCGTTGCATCAAAATGGCAACCTTTGCCTGATGCCTCGGTACTCCGCGGCTGCGCTTGCCCCCTTTGCACCAAAGAGGAAAGGAGGACGCTACGCGGGCTGGCACCCGCCTGGCGCCCTGATTCGTCATGCCTTGCGTCACAGGCACCTCGTGAGGTACCCCGCCTTGATCTATCCACCTCCTTGTGAGCCAGCCTGACGACGCCGTGCCTGAGGAAGCTCCGTGTCGTCCGCCCCACGAGGCTTGGCCCCTCACGAGGGTCTTGAGTTTGTGTTGGTGAAGATGGGCCGTGCTGGGCCCCCCTTTGAGCCACGCCGCAGGCCGCAGGCAGGCAAGTCTGGGGACCCCCGTTCCCAGAACGCCGACAGACCCTGTCCGGCTTAAAGGCGTGTATCGCGCCCCGAATTCAGCCTTCCGGATACCAGGGGCTTCGCCGAAATTTAAAATTATAGAATTCTATGGCTAAGTGAGAGTGATAAAGCATTATTAGTCCGGTTGCCTTGTTCGTTGTGC
Source organism: Triticum aestivum (assembly GCF_018294505.1). NCBI lineage: Eukaryota > Viridiplantae > Streptophyta > Magnoliopsida > Poales > Poaceae > Triticum > Triticum aestivum. The sequence continues at coordinate 143,479,199 of NC_057800.1, forward strand.
TGAGCACCTCCCTCAAAGGAGCCAAATATGGGAACAAGAGTGCTCAGGTTTATCCCGAACACCCCAGCACTTGGGGCATGGGGGAAGAAGCCAAGGACTAGCCATCTCTCAGATTGGATAAACGGCCAAATAGAAGGTAATATTTTAAATTCAAACAAGCATTGCATAGCGCATATGAAACAAGTTTTCATAAATACAGGATCACACGAGCAAGTCTTACTCAAATATTACATCTTTTGTACACTCATCCGCTATGAGACGGGCACCCGGCAGAACACCCAAGTAGTACATCTCGGGGTGGGGTGCTCCTTGCACTCCGGCGGCCCTTCCTTGATCAGCTTCACGGCGTCTATCTTGACCCACTGCAATTTTGCATGGGGCAAAAGCCCAGCGTGCACCTTCAATGCAGACGGATCGCTTAACGACTTCCAGCCGCGGGCAGGCATCGACAAGCCGCCTCACCAGGCCGAAGAAGCTGTTCGGAAGGGCATCACCAGGCCACAGCCGGACTATGAAGCCCTTCATGGCCTGTTCGGCGCCTTATGTAGCTCGACCATCTGCTTCAGCTGGTCGCACATTGGCACCGGGTGTTCGGCCTCAGTATACTGAGACCAGAACAGCTTCTCCGTTGAGCTTCCATCCTCAGCCTGGTAAAATTGTGCGGCATCGGACACGCTGCGGGGCAAATCTGTGAATGCTCCTGGAGAGCTCCGGATTCGGGTAAGTAATCGGTAATTTACTTTTACATGCTTGCTTTGCATATAGAAAGCCTTACCCGCCGCTATCTTCTTCATTGCGTCGATCTCCTGGAGGGCCTTTTGGGCTTTGGCCTTGGCACTTTCTGCACTCTCGAGGGCCGCGGCAAGGTCAGACTCTCCCGTCTTTGAGTCAAGCTCCAACGCCTCGTGCTTCGCCACGAGAGCCTGGAACTCTTGCTGCACCTCGCCCACCCGAGCCTCATGCTTCTCTCGCTCGGTACGCTCCTTGGCCGCTTTATCTGCGGCCTCCGATAGCGCTTGCTTTAGGGTCGCCACTTCGGTCGTGGCCCCTGGCAAATTCATGATAATCCTGTCATTTTGCAATCGCATTATTTTTATACATATACATAGACTAGGTACTAGTTACCTTTATTCTCCTTGAGCTGCCTCTTGGTAAGGTCGAGCTCATCCTGGGACCCTTTAAGGTCCTGCTTCAGTATGGAAACCTCCACAGTCAGTGCGGCGGACGCTAGCAGCAAAGCCTGCATATGCATATTGACATACTTCTATTAGACTCCTGCGATATTGTTTGATCCTCTATTCATCTTTTATTTGTGAACACCGAACAGAGCATCAGGAGCTATTGTCTATGCGGTAATATTTTTCCCATACTTTAAACACTTACCTCAAAGCCTGTTAGAAGGATGGCACAGGCTTCAGTCAATCCGCTCTTAGCGGACTGAACCTTCTAGATCACCTCACTCATAAGTGCGGTGCTCCTCGTCGATGGAAGCGCTGCGAAGCGCTTCCAGCAGATTGTCCGGCGCCTCTGGATGGACAGAGGTCATCGGTGCAGGTGTCTTGCCCCTCTTAGAAGGAGGCCACCTGCCCGAGTCCGGAACCACTGGAGGTTCCGGCGCGGTGTCTGGCTAAGGGCCGAGCTTGGAGCCCTCAGGGGATTTGTCCCCTCTGCTCCCAGAGTCCGGGAGGCCGCCTTGAGGTGCCTCCGGGACTGTCTCCCCTCAACCCAGTGCTTCGTGAGACAGCACCTCGGCGTCGTCCGCAGGATAAGGGAAGGTGGCGGTCGGAATTGGATCGCTATCCATATCCGACGAGCCCAGGAGCCGACCGATGATACATCGATACTGGCTCATGGCGGCCTGCATAATCATGTTCGGTGTTAGGGAAAGCAGTGCGGCAAAGGAATACTATGACTTACTCCGGTATCCAAATACTTACGACTTCCCCAGGGGCTTGGCCCTAGGCAGCCACTCGTCTTCGCCATCGGCGGCGGTGGTAGAGTAGTCCGTAAGGAGAGTTCTCCCCTTCTTGGACCCTTCGGCCTCCCCAGTTGGGGCGGCCTTCCTTTTCTTGTCTCCCCCGTCTGGAGGGGGAGCATCCTCTTCTGCCTCCTCGTCTTCGGGGGAGGATGGCACCGTGGAGTCCTCGGACGGTGAGTCCGATGACATCTGGCGTCGGGAACTCTTTCGGGTTCCCTTGGCCTTCTTGGTCTTCTTCGGCACCGTATAAGGAGTCAGAGTCAGCATCTTCGTCAGAAGAGCGTTTGCTGGGCCTTCGGGCAAAGCAGCCGGACAGTCGATCTGCCCGGCCGTCTCCTGCCAATCCTGTCAAAGGTACAGGAGTTTAGATCCCGCATGAAGTCAAGCTATGAAAAAACATCTATCCTGTAAGATGTAAAGCAGCTTACCACGCTGGCTTGGCGCTTCGCGCTGAATCCGTGATCCTCAGTAGTAGGAGGGGGGACCTCGACGCTCTTGAACAGCACCCTCCAGGCATCTTCGTGAGTTGTGTCTAAGATCCTATTCAGAGTTTGGTGTTGCGCTGGGTTGAACTCCCACAAGTTGAAGGCCCGTTGTTGGCACGGGAGGATCCGCCGGATGAGCATAACCTGGACTACGTTGACAAGTTTGAGCATCTTGTTCACCTGTTTTGAATGCATGTTTGGAGTCTGGTCAGCTCTCCCGAACTACCCCAGGACATGCCCTTCTCTTGCCAGGAGGTGAGCCGTGTGGGGAAGCTAGATCGAAACTCGGGGGCCGCTACCCATGTAGGGTCACACGGCTCGGTGATGTAGAACCACCCCGACTGCCACCCCTTTATTGTATCCACGAAGGAGCCCTCGAGCCATGTGACGTTGGGCATCCTGCCCACCATGGCGCCTCCGTACTCCGCCTGGCGGCCGCTCACTACCTTCGGCTTGACATTAAAAGTCTTCAGCCATAAGCCGAAGTGGGGCTTGATGCGGAGGAAGGCCTCGCACACGACGATAAACGTTGAGATGTTGAGGATGAAGTTTGGGGCCAGATCGTGGAAATCCAGGCCGTAGTAGAACATGAGCCCCCGGACAAATGGGTGGAGACGAAATCCCAGTCCGCGGAGGAAATGGGTGAGGAACACTACCCTCTCATGGGGCTTGGGGGTGGGGATGAGCTGCCCCTCATCTGGGAGCCGGTGCGCGATGTCGTCGGGCAGGTATCTGGCTCTCCTCAGCTTCTTGATGTCTCCCTATGTGACGGAGGAGACCATCCACCTGCCTCCCGCTCCGGACATGGTTGGAGAAGGTCGAGGTGGGAAATGCGAACTTGGGCGCTGGAGCTCGAGTGTGCGAAGGTGGATGAGCAAAGGAGGAATAGGGTGTGGATGAAAAGGTAAATCCTTATCCCTTTATATGGGCGAACGAAACTATGCGTCCCCACTAGCCTAGTAAAACTCGCTTATCCCTCAAGCGCCGTAATCGATGGCGCGGTTGGGTTACCCACACCCGTATTGATGAGAATCCCGTAATAAGGGGACACGATCTCTGCTTTGACAAGACGTGTCAAAAAACTGCCTCGCGTTATGTGCGGGGCTAGTTAAAGCAAACGGTTCAAATAATTACCGGGCCGTGACGTAATGTCATGTTGCCAAAATAAGTCAGCAAATTGGATTTGTGAAATATTATTCTCTCTACGGTGGTATGTGGAACTTATTTTGCAGGCTCGGACACTATCCTTATATTCAAAATTCTTCTGTGGTGTATTCGGAGGAGGAACCTGCCTTGCAATGCCGAAGACAATACTGCGCACCGGACTCATCGTCATTGAAAGCCTGGTTCAGGGGCTACTGTGGAAGTCCTGGATTAGGGGGTCTCCGGACAGCCAAACTATATCCTTCGGCCGGACTGTTAGACTATCAAGATACAAGATTGAAGACTTCGTCTCGTGTCCGGGTGGGACTCTACTTGGCATGGAAGGCAAGCTAGGCAATACGGATATGTATATCTCTTCCTTTGTAACCGACCTTGTGTAACCCTAGCCCCCTCCGGTGTCTATATAATTCGGAGGGTTTTAGTCCGTAGGACACAACAACTACAACAAACAATCATACCGTAGGCTAGCTTCTAGGGTTTAGCCTCTCTGATCTCGTGGTAGATCTACTCTTGTACTACCCATATCATCAATATTAATCAAGCAGGACGTAGGGTTTTACCTCCATCAAGAGGGCCCGAGCATGGGTAAAACATTGTGTTCCCCGCCTCCTGTTACCATCCGGCCTAGACGCACAGTTTGGGACCCCCTACCCGAGATCCGCCAGTTTTGACACCGACACCCGCCGTTTGGGCTATTGTGTGTATTGGATTGCAAGGTAAATTCTTTGATGGGATAAAACTGAACCGTGAAGCTACCGCGGAAGAGTTGAAGATGTTGCAATACAATTGTCCGTGTCAAAACCGGCAGATCTCGGGTAGGGGGTCCCGAACTGTGCGTCTAAGGTGGATGGTAATAGGATGCAGGGGACACGATGTTTACCCAGGTTCAGGCCCTCTCGATGGAGGTAATACCCTACGTCCTGCTTGATTGATCTTGATGATATGAGTATTACAAGAGTTGATCTACCACGAGATCGTAGAGGCTAAACCCTAGAAGCTAGCCAATGGTATGATTCTATGTTGTCCTACAGACTAAACCCTCTGGTTTATATAGACACCGAAGGGGGCTAGGGTTACACAGAGTCGGTTACAAGGGAGGAGATCTACATATCTGTATTGCCAAGCTTGCCTTCCACGCCAAGGAAAGTCCCATCCGGACATGGGACGAAGTCTTCAATCTTGTATCTTCATAGTCCAACAGTTCGGCCAAAGGATATAGTTCGGCTGTCCGGAGACCCCCTAATCCAGGACTCCCTCAGTAGCCCCTGAACGAGGCTTCAATGACGATGAGTCCGGCGCACAGATTTGTCTTCGGCATTGCAAGACGGGTTCTTCCTCCGAATACTCCATAGAAGATTTTGAACACCAGGATAGTGTCCAGCTCTGCAAAACAAGTTCCATATACCACCATAGAGAGAATAATATTTCCACAAATCTAATCTGCTGACACGTTTGACAACATGACATCATACCACGGCCCGGTCATTATTCGAACCGTTTGTCTCAACCAGCACTTTAGATATCGCGAGGCGGTTTTCTTGACACGTCTTGTCGAAGCAGAGATCGTGTCCCCTTATCACGGGATTCTCATCAATACGGGTATGGGTAACCCAACCGCGCCATCAATTATGGCATTCGAGGAATAAGCGAATTTACCAGGTAAGTGGGGAGGCGCATCGCCTCCTCCGCCCTTATAAAGGGACAAAGATTCACCCTTTTTACCCATGCCTTCTTCCTCCTTGCTTATCCATTCTCGCACACTCGAGCTCTAGCGCCCAAGTTCGCGTCTTTCTCCTCAAACCACTCCAAGCATGTCCGGAGCGGGAGGCAAGTGGATGGTCTCCTCCGTCACGGAGGAGAATATCACAAAGCTACGGGAAGCCGAATATCTGGCCGCGGACATCGCGCAGCGGCTGGCAGATGCGGGGCAGATCATCCCTACGCCTGAACCCCATGAGAGGGTAGTTTTCCTTACCCACTTTGTCCGCAGACTGGGATTTCCCCTTCACCCATTTTTCCGTGTGGTCATGTTCTACTACGGGCTGGATTTTTATGATCTGGCCTCCAATTTCATCCTCAACATCTCGGCGTTTATCGTCGTGTGCGAGGCCTTCCTCCGCATCAGGCCCCACTTTGGCCTGTGGCTGAAGACCTTCAATGTTAAACCGAAGGTGGTGGTCGTCCAGCAAACAGAGTGCAGAGGCGCCATGGTTGGCAACATGACATTATGTCATGGCCCGGTGATTATTCGAACCGTTTCCTTTAACTAGCCCCGCACATAACGTGAGGCCGTTTTTTGACACGTCTTGTCAAAGCAGAGATCGTGTCCCCTTATTACGGGATTCTCATCAATACGGGTGTGGGTAACCCAACCGCGCCATCGATTACGGCGCTTGGGGGATAAGCGAGTTTTACCAGGCTAGTGGGGACACATAGTTTTGTCCGCCCATATAAAGGGATAAGGATTCACCTTTTCATCCACACCTTCTTCCTCCTTTGCTCATCCATTTTCGCACACTCGAGCTCCAGCGCCCAAGTCCGCACTTCCCACCTCAACCTTCTCCAACCATGTCCGGAGCGGGAGGCAGGTGGATGGTCTCCTCCGTCACGGAGGGACATATCAAGAAGCTGAGGAGAGTCGGATACCTGTTCGACGACATCGCGCACCGGCTCCCAGATGAGGGGCAGCTCATCCCCACCCTAGGCTCCATGAGAGGGTAGTGTTCCTCACCCATTTCCTCCACGGACTGGGATTTCCTCTCCACCCATTTGCCCGGGGGATCATGTTCTACTACGGCCTGGATTTCCACGATCTGGCCCCGAACTTCATCCTCAACATCTTGGCGTTCATCGTCGTGTGCGAGGCCTTCCTCCGCATCAAGCCCCACTTCGGCTTATGGCTCAAGACTTTCAATGTCAAGCCGAAGGTGGTGGGCGGCCGCCAGGCGGTGTGCGGAGGCGCCATGGTGGGCAAGATGCCCAATGTCACATGGCTCGAGGGCTCCTTCGTGGAGACCATAAAGGGGTGGCAATCGGGGTGGTTCTACATCACTGAGCCGCGTGACACCAACTGGGTGGCAGCCCCCGAATTTCGATCCGGAATCCCCACGCGGCTCACTTCTTAGAAAGAGAAGGGCCTGTCCTGGGGTTCCCCGGTAGAGCTGACCGGACTCCAGACCTACATCAAGAACATGTTGAGCAAGAAAATCAAGCTCGTGAACATGGTCCAGGTCATGCTCTTCCGCCGGATCCTCCCGTGTCAACGACGGGTATTCAATTTGTGGGAGTTCGACCCGGCCAAGCACCAGACACTGCGAGAGCTCTTCGACACGATGCACAAGGACGTATGGAAGGTGCTATTCAACGGCACCGAGGTACCTCCTCCCCTTACCGAGGACCGCGGACTCAGCGAAAAGCGCCATGCCAATCCGGTAAGTTTTTCTATCTCACAGGATAATTATTTGCCCCAGTTTAATCATGTGTGGGATCTATGCTTCCATGCCCTTAACATGACTGGGTAGAGACAGCGGAGCAGATCGATTCCCCAGCCCCCCTGCCTGAAGATCCTGCAGATGTTCTCCTAGCGGAGATGCTGGTTCCGGCGCTTTTACGAGGTGCCGGTGAAGAAGGCCACGGGGACCCGAAAGGGTCTCCGGCGCAAGGTTATATCGCACTCATCGTCTGATAACTCCAAGGCACACTCCTCCCATGAAAACAAGGAGGAGGAAGAGGAAAGTTCTCCCCCCCCCCCAGCTGGGGGAGACAAGAAAAGGAAGGCCGCCCCAACCGGGGAGGCCGAAGGGTCCAAGAAGGGAAGGACCCTCCTTTCGGACTGCTCCATGACGGCCGCCTACAGCGGCGACGAGTGGTTACCCAGGGACAAGCCCCTGGCGAAGTCGTAAGTATCCGGATACCATAGTAATTCATGGTATGTTTTATTGCACTACTTCTTCTTATGCCGAATATGATTATGCAGTCCGTCCCGAGCCCGTCTCGACGTATCTTTGTCGGACGGTTCTTTGGACTCGTCGGATATGAATAGCGATTCACTTCCGACTGCCTCCACCCCTTGCCCTATGGACAACGTCGAGGTGTTGTCTCAAAAGGCACCGAGCCGAGGGGAGGTAGTCCTGGGGGTGCCTCGAGGCGACCCTCCGGACCCTTGGCGCAAAGGGAGCAAGACTCCCACGGGCTCCAAGTTCGGCCCCCAGCCGAACTCTGCACCGGAACCTTCGGTGGTTCCGAACTCCGGCAGGCGATCCCCCGTTAAGAGGGGCAAGCCGCCCGTGCTGGTGGCCTCTGTCCATCTAGAGGCACCGGACAACTTGCTAGAAGCACTTTGCGGCGCTTCCATCGAGAAGAGCACCGCACTATCATGAGTGTGGTGATCAAGAAAGTTCAGCCCGCCAAAAACGGACTAACCGAAGCTTGTGCCAGCCTCCTAACAGGCTTTGAGGTAAGCAATCAAAATATAGGAAAATATTACCGCATAGACAGTAGCCCCTGATGCTCTGTTTGGTGTTCGTGAAGAAATGCCGAATAGAGGATCAAATAATGACTGAGGAGTCTAATCAGAATATGTCTATGTGCATATGCAGGCTTCACTGTTGGTCGCTGCCGCACGTACTGCGGAGGTCGCTGCACTGAAGCAGGACCTTGAGCGGTCCGAGGAAGAGCTCGGTCTAACCAAGAGGAAGCTCGAGGAGAGCAAAGGTAAGCAATACCTTGTCTATATATTAAAAATAAATTCGGTTGTAAAGTAATAGGATCATCATGAATTTTCAAGGGGCCACGACCGAGGCGGCGACCCTGAAGAAGGCGTTGTCCGAGGCCGAAGACAAAGCGGCCAAGGAGCGCTTTGAGCGGGAAAAGGAAGAAGCCTGGGTAGGCGAGGTGCAGCAAGAGCTCGAGGCTCTTGCCAAAGAACACAAGTCCTTGGAGCTTGACTCTCAAACGCGAGAGTCCGATCTTCCCCACACTCGAAAGTGCACGGAGCGCCAAGGCTGAAGCCCACAAGGCCCTCCTGGAGATTGACGCGGTGAAGAAGATAGCAGCGGGTAAGGCATTCATTATGCAAAGCAAGCATGTGAAGGAAACTTTCCTTGTACTTACCCGAGTTCGGAGCTCTCCAGGAGCGTTCGCAGATCTTCCCCACAGTGTACTGGATGTCGTGGAGTTTTACCGAGCTGAGGAGGGGAGCTCGACAGAAAAGTTGTTCTGGTCTCAGTATACCGGGACCGAACACCCAATGCCCTTGAGCGACCAGCAGAAGAAACTGGTCGAGCTTCATAAGGCGGCCGAACAGGCCATGAAGGGTCTTATAGTCTGGATGTGGCCTGGCGATCCCCTGCCTAGCAGCTACTTCAGTCTGGTGAGGCAGCTTGTGGATGCCTGCCCACGACTTGAAGTCATAAAGCGGTCCGTCTGCATCGAGGGTGCGCGCAGGGCTTTTGCCCGGGCGAAGGTGCACTGGGCGAAGCTGGACACCGTAAAGCTGGTGAAGGAGGGGCCGCTGGAGGGCAAGGAGCATCGCTACCCCGAAATGTATTATGACAATGTCCTGAAGGGTTCCCGCCTTGTGGCGGAGGAATGTGCTACAGATGTAATTTTTGAATGAACATGCTCATGTGATCCTGTAATGTGAAACGAGTTCATTTGCAGTATGCAATGCTTTTTGAATTTAAAATATTACCTTCTGTGCACCCCTTTATAAAATCTGAGAGTTGGCCGGTCGTCGGCTTCTGCCCCCGTGTAACTAGTATTGGGGTGTTCGGGATAAACCTGAGCACTCTTTATCCCAATTTTGGGTCCTTCGAGGGAGGTGTTCAGCACAACGAACCAGGCAATCGAACTATAATGCTTTATCACTCTCACTTAGCCATAGAAGTCTAGAATTTTAAATTTTGGCGAAGCCCCAAGTATTCGGAAGGCCGAATTTGGGGCGCTATATACGCCTAAGTCGGGCAAGGCCGACTCCTCGCCTGAAGCGGAAAAAGTCTTTAAGTACTTGAGACCTCTCGAACAGCGACCAGCTCTCGCCTTATCATGACAGTCAGTTTTCGGCTTTCTCTACTGAGGTGCTCGTCCGGAAGAACCGGGACCGAATCGCAGTAGTTCTCCAAGCGCTACCTTAGCCGATATAGCAGAACGTAAGGTGCCAAAACATGGGAGCCTGGCAAACCCAACTATTAACCCAAGACATGATTCAGAGCTGATGCATATAATGCTATAAGTTCGGGGTGCCGCATTGTCAAAAGTGTTCGGACTTTTCACGCCGTATTATGGGTAAATGAAAGCCCCTGGCGTACTGACCGTACCAGAATGTACGGGTGCAAGTTGTCGTAAATGAACATATAAGAAAAAAGGGATGGGTAATGCAATAAGAGGCTAATGCTATGCATTGTTATTTAAATAATACGTCGAAGCGTATTGATACAAGTAGTGCAATAAGCAAAAAATAGGACTATTTGACATGTCCTATCCAAGGGAAAGCTGCGTATGGGTAGTAAAAAGCGGGTATATCGATTGATATTAGAGACCACCTGGGGGTTCCCTTGTACGTCTTATCTTCTTGCCTACTTGGTTGTTCCTTCCCGTAATGTGTCCGGCAGTCATACTGCCGGAAAGGGCTTCCGGAGAGTAAGGTCCTGAAAGAGAAAAAATGATAAAGGTATGGAGCCCCTAGGGCGGTTAAGCCGCATTGCGGGACATGCCCTGATCGTGCGCCCACCTATGCCCATGGTATTTTCAGTGCGTAATTATGTGCGCGCGGCATGAATTTTGTCGCTTGACTGGGACTGGGACGGGGGCCGAATTGCTAGGCGAGCTCTGAACACGCCAGGCGATCCTGTTGGAGGTTACTCCGGACTCGCTTAACGGTGTCCGGAGGCTGTATCGCCAAATTGGCGGTTTGCCTTAAAAGGCTACTTTGTGCTTCTGCTGCGAGGGCCACAGTGTGCTCTTCCATGTAGAGCGAGCGTTCTGTGTTTCCATTGACTGTTATGACCCCCTAGGTCCTGGCATCTTGAGCTTGAGGTATGCATAATGCAGTACCGCATTGAATTTTGCAAATGCGGTTTGCCCGAGCAGTGTGTGATAGCCACTGCGGAATGGGACGATATCGAAGATTAACTCCTCGCTTCGGAAGTTGTCCGGAGATCCGAAGACCACTTCCAGTGTGATTGAGCCCGTGCAATGGGCCTCTACACTTGGGATGACACCCTTAAAGGTGGTTTTGGTGGGTTTGATCCTCGAGGTATCTATACCTATTTTGCGCACTGTATCCTGATAGAGCAGGTTCAGGCTGCTACCGCCGTCCATAAGGACTCGACTGAGGTGAAATCCGTCGATGATGGGTTCTAGGACCAATGCGGCGAATCCGCCATGACGGATACTAGTGGGGTGGTCCCTACGATCGAAGGTGATCGGACAAGAGGACCATGGGTTGAACTTTGGGGCGACGGGCTCTATCACATAGACGTCCCTTAGTGCACGCTTCCGTTCCCTCTTGGGAATGTGGGTTGTGTATATCATGTTCATCATCTTCACTTGTGGGGGGGGACATCTTCTATCCTCCCGTGTTCGGCGGCTGGGGCTCCTCCTCGTCATCACTATGCAGCCCCTTGTCCTTGTTTTCGGCATTCAACTTGCCGGCCTGCTTGAACACCCAGCATTCTCTGTTGGTGTGATTGGCTGGATTATCGGGGGTGCCGTGGATTTGACACGAGCAATCAAGTATGCGACCCAAACTGGACGGGCCCGGAGTACTTCTCTTGAATGGCTTTTTCCGCTGACCGGATCTAGAGCCTCTGAATCCAGCATTGACTGCCGTATCCTCGGCGTTATCGCCGTTGTTGCGGCGCTTGTGTCTGTTACGACGTGGTCTGCTGTTGGTATCTTTAGTATCTGAAGTGCTCGGATTCCTCGATGTGTTGTTTCTGCGAGCCAGCCAGATATCCTCGCCCACGCAAAAGCGGGTCATGAGTGTCGTGAGGGCTGCCATAGACTTCGGCTTCTCCTGGCCGAGGTACCGGGCGAGCCACTCGTCAAGGATGTTATGCTTGAATGCCGCTAAGGCCTCTGCGTCCGGATAGTCGACAATTTGGTTTTTCTTAGTTAGGAACCATGTCCAGAATTGCCTGGCCAATTCCCCTGGCTACTGAGTTATATGGCTCAAGTCATCAGCATCCGGTGGTCGAACATAAGTGCCCTGGAAGTTGTCAAGGAATGCGTCTTCCAAATCCTCCCAACTGCCGACGGAGTCTGCTAGCAAGCTATTCAGCTAATGCTGAGCTGGTCCTTTTAGTTTTAGTGGGAGGTACTTGATGGCATGCAGATAATCACCGCGAGCCATGTGGATGTGGAGGAGGAAATCCTCAATCCATACATAGGGATCTGTTGTACCATCATACGATTCGATATTTACGGGTTTGAAACCCTTCAGGAATACGTGATCCATAACTTCATCGGTGAATCATAGGGGGTGTGCGGCGCCTCTGTGTCGGGCTATATCACGACTCAGTTCATATGAGTCTTATCTGCTGTATTCGGCCTGGTCGGATTTACTTTTAGTGTATCTGGCGTGACGGTCATTGTTCTGCGTTGGCGCGCGCCCCCATGATCCATATATCGATCTTGCATGTTTTGCCCTGCTTTCTAATATGTCTCGTAGGTCCCGCGTGTTGCCCCAGGCCTTGGTATTTTTCTTTGAGTGGCGGCGGGGTGCAGGATGAACTTCAGGCTGAAAGGCCTCTCTGGCTTGGTCACGAGGTGGCCGGTCAGCCGCATCGTACACTGGTGATGTAGGTTTCAGTGCTTCCTCCTCGAGTCGGGGTAGCGACCTGCGCTTTTGGTAACTCTTGGAGGGGCGCTCGAGTTCGTATTGCTTGGCCACAAGGACTTCGGTCCATCTGTCTGCTAGCAGATCTTGACCAGCTCGAAGCTGTTGTTGCTTTTTCTTCAAGCTATTTGTTGTGGCCATAAGCCGGCGCTTGAAGCGCTCCTGTTCGATGGGATCCTCAGGCACAATAAATTCTTCATCGCCGAGGCTCACCTCGTCTTCGGAGAGAGGCATGTAATTGACCTCCTCCGATTCTGCATCTGTTGCCCGCTCTGGAGGGCTAGTTTGTTCACCCTCCCGCTCTAAATCATGCTGGAGGGGATTGTTGTCATCTTTGGCACTATCCGGAGTGTTATTGTCTCTTGTGTCGGTATCACTACTTTTGCTATGGTGGGACTTATAGCGGCGCCACTGACGTCGGTGCTTGGGTTGCTTCTTGGAGGGGTCATCCCCCGCTGTCTCGTCGCCATTGCCTTCTTTGGGGGTGTCCACCATGTATATATCATATGATGAGGTCGCGGTCCAGCGCCCTGTGGGCGGTGGTTCCTGCTCATCTCCTGCATCGTCGTCCATACCGTCGATGTCTTCGGAGTCGAAGTCAAGCATATCGGTTAAATCATCGACAGTGGCTACTAAGTGGGTGGTGGATGGGGAGCGAATTTCGCCATTGTCCGCATCCCATTCTAGCCTGACATAGTTCGGCCAAGGTTCTCCTGACAAGGAGAGAGACCTTAATGAATTTAGCACGTCACCGAAACATTTGTGCTGAAAGATGTCCATGGAGGTGAACTCGATGATCGGCGCCCAATCGGATTCGATAGGCACGGACGCAGGCGGCTCGGAGTCTGTGGCCGGAGACGAATCAATGGTTCGGCAACACGGCTCTCGTAAGGGGTGAAGTTAGTATCCAGCTCTATCGCCACTGAGAGTGCGGCCTCCGTGCCAGGGTCTATCCACCCGTCCTCGAATGGCGCAATTTACTCCGGATTGAAGGCCGGAGTAGTTGCAGGTGTGATCTCCCGAACATTGTCCGACAGCAGAGCTAAATCATGCTCGTCGTGATCATGCGGCGCACCTGACATGGGCTCGAATCCGTCGAAGATCAAGTCTCTGCGGATGTCCGTAGTGTAGTTTGAGTTTCTGGACATGACCTGATGGCCAGGGGCGTAGCTCTCGATCTGCTCCAGATGGTCAAGGGAGTTGGCCCGTAGTGCGAAGCCGCCGAATACGAAGATTTGCCCAGGGAGGAAAACCTCACCCTGGACCGCATCGTTACCGATGATCGAAGGAGCCATCAAGCCTTATGGTGACGGCACAGTGGAACTCTCAATGAACGCACCAATGTCGGTGTCGGTGTCAAAACCGGCGGATCTCGGGTAGGGGGTCCCGAACTGTGCATCTAGGCCGGATGGTAACAGGAGGCAGGGGACACAATGTTTTACCCAGGTTCGGGCCCTCTTGATGGAGGTAAAACCCTACGTCCTGCTTGATTAATATTTATGATATGGTAAGTACAAGAGTAGATCTACCACGAGATCAGAGAGGCTAAACCCTAGAAGCTAGCTTATGGTATGATTGTACGTTATCCTACGGACTAAAACCCTCCGGTTTATATAGACACCGGAGAAGTTAGGGTTACACAAGGTCAGTTACAAAGGAGAAGATATACATATCCGTATTGCCTAGCTTGCCTTCCACGCCAAGTAGAATCCCATCTGGACACGAGACGAAGTATTCAATCTTGTATCTTCATAGTCTACCAGTCCGGCCAAAGGATATAGTCCGGCTGTCCAGAGACCCCCTAATCCAGGACTCCCTCAGTATCCCCCGAACCAGGATTACAATGACGATGAGTCCGGTGCGCAGTATTGTCTTCGGCATTGCAAGGCGGGTTCTTCTCCGATCTTCAAGTGTGCGTAAGCAGTGTCCGGCTCCATAAATGTTGAACCTCTTGGCTTCTGTGCCTAGTAAGGGCTATCTCCACGCGTCGAATGAATACAAGGCGCCAGGGTGTTTTTTACATTCACCCCCCTAGCCAAATAAATAAATTGTCTATTAAAGGGATAGGGATTCTTAGATCCGATCCACACCTTCCTCCCCCCTAGCGAGAATCCATCAGAGCACATTTCGGAAGATCCATTCCAGCATGGCCGACGTCTGTAGCTCCTCCTCCCGCCCCCGTAGCCCTAAGCTTGGTGATTGGGAGAGGTGTTCAGTCTCACACAGCCGATTGGTCAAACTGCAGACCAAGGGATTTCTCCCTCCAACGTATATGGTGCCCGTTCGAGCCGGGCTTGCCACCTACAATGGAGGGGAGCAAGCGGAGAACTTTCCCTGCCCCTACATGGGGGAACGGGTCTGCTTTTTTCCTCATTTACTAAGGGGACTCGGATTCCCAATTCATCCGTTCCTCCGCGGGCTCCTGGAGTTCTACGGCCTCCAACTACACAATTTCACCCATGCCTCCATCCTACACATCGCTGGCTATGTTGCCGTCTGCGAGTTGTTCCTGGGCTGCGAGGCTCACTTCGAGCTGTGGAAAAGGCTATTTTGCCTCGTTCCTCGCACACAAAGGGAATCACTTTATAAAGTGGGCGGAGCCGAAGTATGGCGCATCGCCGATACCGGATATATGTCCGGTACCCCGAAGAAGCCGTCCGAAGACTGGCCTTCAAAATGGTTTTATATGGAGGACGTTCCCCTTCCGGACCCTGTTCGGCAGGGTCTTCCTGAGTTCAGGAATGCTCCTCTGAAGAAGCGCCGAAGTTGGAGCCCACGGAGCCCCTAGGTGGAAGACGATAGAGAAGTCCTCTATCTGATGAACCGGATTAAGGCACTGGCTCAGTCAGGATTGACAATAACCGAAGTTATGTCGATTTGCATAATGCGGGGAGTGCAACCACTTCAATATCGTGGGCACCCCTTTGTGGTGTTTCAACGGGGAGGATGACGCCACCCGCTACGGGCATAAGGGTCCGGGCGATGCTACCGCATTAGCCAAAATTCTATCCGAACTGTTCAAGGGAGAGGAGGAGGAGTTCACCCGCATCAAGCCACGGGACAGATTCTAAATGTACAATCCTCCAAGCTGGGTAAGCTATATCCCCTTATTTCCATCTTCCCGCATTTGTCATTGTAGGTATTCACCTTGCCAATTTACGGCAGGAACTGCGAAAGGCCATAAAGGAGTTCAGCAGCCCTTCTCCACAACCGGAGGTCCCTGACCGGGCCCTCGACTCCGGACTCGAAGAAGATCTGGTTATCTCCGTGGAACTGATAAACTGGCAGTTCTATCAGTTGAGCTGCGGCGATGCCATGGTGGCCATTACGGCCGACTATCCCGGACTGCTCCCTGCATCGCAGGTAAGAAAAATCGAAACATCCCAACTCCAAAACTAGGATCCCCTTTTAGGCTCTTCACCCACCATATATACATGGCATCTTTTACAGGGAAGGCATTCGGGACGCCCTGCCGAACCCGCGGCTACTCATCAACAAGAGGTGCCGAGGCCCGGTAGGCCAAAAAGGAAGGCGGTCAGGACAGAGATGCCGGCGGAAAGGTATAGGAAAAACCCTGCTCCGTGGTTTTCGTATTTCTCAAAATGTAATGACGCCCGCGTCTCTTTAATAGAAAAAATGCTCGCCGGAATATATCCGGTGATGTTGCCGATCATGCTTCCACCAGTCAGGCGCCAGGACCGGACATGGAGGCAGAAGCCGATATGGGGCAGGCGCCGAATAATCCCCCTATAGAGGATGCAGACAAATTATCCGCTACAAATTCAGAAGTGGAAAGCGCCATGAATCATAGGCGCCGCCGGGCCGTACTCTGTGACGCTTGTTTCTCACCAGAGGCGTTTGATGCCTTCAATTTTGCAGAGGCGTACCTCTGTGCCGCTCAAGATGGTCTAGCCAGAGCCACGGATCAGTATGTAAAGGATGTACGGGTGAGTGAATCTGAGGATTTATATATATCCGTAGCCCCTGAGACTTGAAACAGTTAGCAGAACTGATCGAAGGATCATCATTCTTGTGCAGGTTCTTAAAGAGAAGAATACTAGACTATCCCAGGAGCTGTTGGAATGCAAGACCCAATTGTGGGCCACTGTTGCTGCATTGCAGGAACAGAAAAACCCTCCTGCTGGTAACATTTTAAAGAATGATGGTTTCCGTATAGTGTGCGGCATGGCTGCAGATCTAACAATAGATTTTGCAGATGAATCCAGAGAAAATCCGGTGGAACAGCATGTTATGCGGTAGCTAGAGGCTGGCAAACGCGTGCTGACTGAGGTTAGGCGGGAGAAAAACAATATCCAAGACACCAATATAAAGCTGAACGTGGAACTAAAAGACATGCGGGGCCAGCTTGCAGACTCCGAGAAGGAGAATAAGAGGCTTCGGTGTGGCATTTTCAGTAAGTGCTTGAACGAATCCTTGTAAAGGTGTTCGGCGGAGAAGCCAACTAACAGCATTATGTCTGTAGGTATGCTGACGGGTCGTCCCACGAAGGAAATGCCCGGGTCCGCGGGTGATCTTCTGTCCGAGCTGTCACATCTACACGAACAAGTTCGGCAGGCCTTGTGGCCGTCCGTCTTCCTACCAGAGGGCGTTGCAGAGCTTGCGGAGAAGCTCAAAGGAGCACGGCGGCGCTTCCGATTATGGAAGGTATCAACCTGCCGACAGGGTGCCAGAGAAGCCTGGGCTATGGTGAAGACACGGTATACCAAGGCAGACCCAAATCACATGGCCGAGGTCGGACCTGTGGGGCCTGACGGGAAAGAGATCCCCGTTAGCTTAGTTTATGGGCAAGTAGAATTAGCCACAAAGTATTCCCAACAGGATTGTAAGCTAGACCGCCTGTTGGATGGTATAGAAGAAGAATTTAGTAAGTCTGCATGACTATGTAATTAAAATGACATGTATAATGCCTTCTAGCCGGATTGTAGATCATTTGTCGCTGCGGACCTTTTCGCTTCAGCCTCCGGGCCCAATAGTCTGGAGTGTATCCGAATACCCGCTCAATTATATAAGAACCGGGGTATGCGTGGAGACCAGGCGTAGGGGTCATTAGTGCTTTATCAGACAAGTGCCCAACTAGTTATGTTATATTACATGGGTAGTAAGAAACATCTTCCAAGGAGAATAGTTCCATTAGGGGTTCCTTTCCTTGGGTAAGCATGCCCTAAAGTTCATGTCCGGACTGCGATAGAAAATGCAGGAAAAACATCTCGGGGCAGATATGGAAAAATAAAAATCATCTTTTGTTCACCGACTGAATATTCCCTTAAGAACGCTAGCTTTCGGCTTCACCCAGTCTGAGGTACACATCCGGCTGACCCGGTAGTAACAATCGTAGAGGTGCTCCCCTTATGCCCTAGCCGAATTAACGAGAACATAGGGCGTAAATACAAGAGCCATGCAAGCCAGCTTGGCCAAAACTTAAGTCACATCGATGCATATAATGGTGAAAAAAGGTACATGCGGAAGTATAACACATGTGTTGGGCCTGAAGCCCGGATAAATAATTTAAGCTTCTGTGAAAGAAGCCCCCGGGTATGAAGAGTGCGGCTAGCGCATCTGTAATGTGCAAACAGGGCACAAGGTGACCCTTGAAGGCCTAGAGAAATAAGACAAGAAAGAAAGAAAGGAAAACAAGACAGATAATGTATTTTTGAAAAAATGGACAAAGGGAGGGGACTAACATAGAGTCCGGTGGTAGGCGTAGAATCGTCGGAGCCTGGCCGCGTTCCATGGGTTCGGCTCGAGTCGACTAGTCGATGCATCCTGCAGTCAGTACGCTCCACCGGTCAGAACTTGGTCAATAATCAAGGGACCTTCCCATTTGGGCTCGAGCTTGTTCTTTTTCTTATCCGGCAGGCGTAGAATTAGTTCGCCAACATTATAAGTTTTGGCCCGTACTTCTCTGCTTTGGGATCTGCGAGTCTGTTGCTGGTAAAATGTGGAACGGGCTTTGGCTACGTCGCGCTCCTCCTCCAAGGTGTCCAGACTGTCCTGCCAATCGAGCTCGGCTTCTCTTTCTTCGTACATGCGCACTCTAGGTGAGTCATGAATTATGTCACAGGGCAAGATTGCCTCTGCACCGTACACCATAAAGAAGGGTGTATATCCGGTACTATGATTCGGCGTGGTCCGCGGCCCCCAGAGTACGGAATCGAGCTCCTCTACCCAGTGCGTGTTAGACTCCGTTAAGGAACGCACTAATCTAGGTTTAATGCCGCTCATTATAAGACCATTTGCTCGCTCGACCTGACTGTTGGTTTGTGGGTGATAGACTGAGGCATAATCGAGCTTGATGCCCATTTTGCTGCACCAGAGTTTTACCTCATCGGTCGTGAAGTTCGTGCCATTATCAGTGATGATGCTGTGGGGGACGCCATAACGGTGTACAACCCCGGATATGAAATCTATTACCAGTCCGGATTCAGCTCTTTTAACCGGTTTGGCCTCTATCCATTTGGTGAATTTATCCACCATGACCAATAAGTATTTTTTCTTGTGGCTTCCCCCTTTAAGGGGTCCAACCATGTCAAGCCCCAGACTACAAAGGTCCATGTAATGGGGATTGTTCGGAGGGCGGTGGGTGGCATGTGGCTTTGATTTGCGAAGAGCTGGCAACCGGCGCAACGTTGGACCAAGTCCTGTGTATATGCCCAGGCCGTTGGCCAATAGAATCCTGTACGGAAGGCCTTGCTTACAAGAGCCTGGGCTGCGTGATGACCGCCGAGTCCGGCATGAATTTCTGCCAAAAGATTCTGCCCTTCCTCTTCGGAGATGCACCTTTGAAGCACTCCGGTAGTGCTTTTCTTGTACAATTCTCCCTCATGGACCCTGTAGGCCTTGGATTGCCGCACTATGCAGCGTGCCTCATTTTGGTCCTCCGGAAGTTCCTATCTAGTTAGGCAGGCCAGGAATGGTTCTGTCCATGGGGCAATAATGGCCATTATTTCGTGGGCTGAAGGTGTTATTTCGGTGGCTGAGCCTCCGATTGTGTCAGAGAGTTCGATATTGGGTATTTTGGCCGAGTCCAGACTGTTGTTACCGGTGTCCCCTTCCCATGCTACGGATGGCTTGAAGAGCCTTTCTAGAAATATGTTGGGGGGGACCGCGTCGCGTTTTGCGCCGATGCGGGCGAGGATATCCACCTCCTGATTGTTTTCCCGAGCCACAAGGTGAAATTCGAGTCCCTCGAACCGAGCTGACATTTTTGGAATGGCATTTCGATAGGCCACCATTTTCGGATCCTTGGCATCGAAATCTCTGTTTATTTGGGATATTGTGAGGTCTGAATCCCCACGCACCTCCAGGCGTTGCATGTCCATGGAGATTGCCATCCGAAGACCATGCAACAGAGCTTCGTATTCGGCTGCATTGTTGGAATCTGTATACAATATTTGCAGTATGTACTGAACGGTATCTCTGGTTGGGGACGTCAGGACGACGCCAGCCCCTAGACCGGTCAGCATTTTAGAACCGTCGAAGTGCATGATCCAATTGGAGTATGCGCCGTACTCTATAGGGAGTTCGGCCTCCGTCCATTCGGCGACGAAGTTGGCCAGTACTTGCGATTTAATGGCTCGGCAAGGTTTGTATGTTATGTCGAATGGGAGGAGCTCAATGGCCCATTTGGCAATCCAGCCCGTAGCGTCGCGGTTGTTGATAATATCATTAAGTGGCACTTCCGAGGCTATTGTAATCGAACACTCTTGAAAGTAGTGTCGCAGTTTCCGCGAGGCCATGAATACCGCATATGCTATTTTTTGGTAATGCGGGTACCGTGATTTGCATGGAGTGAGGACAGTGGATACATAGTATACCGGCTTTTGAAGAGGGAATTTGTGTCCGCCCGCTTCCCGTTCGACAACGAGCACCGCGCTTACAACTTGATGAGTTGTCGCAATGCACAACATCATTGGTTCACCGATGTTTGGTGTGGCCAACATCGGATTGGTTGCCAGAATGGTCTTTATGTCTTCCAATCCGGCTGTGGCCGCGTCCGTCCACTCGAAGTGTTCGGTGCGCCGAAGGAGGCGATAAAGGGGTAAAGCCTTTTCTCCCAAGAGGGAGATGAAGCAGCTTAGAGCCGCCATGCATCCAGTTAGCTTCTGGATTTGTTTGAGGTCTGTTGGGGTAGCCAACTGTGACAACGCTCGGATTTTGGCCGGATTAGCTTCAATACCTCTACTGGAGACAATGTATCCCAGGAGCTTTCCGGCTGGTACGCCAAAAACGCATTTTTCCGGATTGAGCTTGATGTCATATGTTCGGAGGTTGTCGAATGTGAGCCTCAAGTCGTCTATCCAAGAGTCTACGTGTTTGGTTTTGACGACCACAGCGTCTACGTATGCCTCTACTATTTTGCCGATTTGTTTCTCCAGACATGTCTGAATCATGCACTGATATGTTGCGCCGGCGTTTTTAAGCCCAAAAGGCATTGTGTTAAAACAGAAGGGACCGTATCGTGTGATGAATGTCGTTATGGCTTGGTCGGACTCCGCCATCTTGATTTGGTGGTAACTGGAGTATGCGTCGAGGAAACACAATGACTCGTGTCCTGGAGTAGCATCAATGATTTGATAGATGCGTGGGATGGGGAAGGGATCCTTTGGGCAAGCTTTATTGAGGTCTTTGAAGTCGACACAAAGGCGCCAGTATTTGTCCTTCTTTGGTACCATCACCAGGTTTGCTAGCCAGTCCGGGTGTTTTATTTCTTTGATGAATCCGGCCTCCAATAACTTGGCTAGTTCCTCTCCCATGGCCTGTCTCTTAGGTTCAGAGAAATGCCGAAGAGCTTGCTTGACCGGCTTGAATCCCTTTAGGATATTGAGGCTATGCTCGGCCAGCCTGCGTGGGATTCCTGGCATGTCTAAGGGATGCCAGGCGAATATGTCCCAGTTCTCACACAGGAACTCTCGTAGTGCGGCGTCCACAGCGGGGCTTAGTTGTGCCCCGATGGAGGCTGTTTTTGTAGGGTCCGTTGGGTGGACATGGAATTTGAATATTTCATCTGCTGGTTTAAAAGAGGTGGACTTGAATCTCTTGTCGAGTATCACATCGTCCTTGTCCACTGTGGAGCGTAGCGTAGTTAATTCCTCGGCCGAGAGGGCTTCGGATAGTGCCTCGAGGGCCAATGCGGCTGTTTTGTTTTCGGCGCGGAGTGTTGTGCCCATATCGGTGGCGAGACTGATGATTCCGTTGGGCCCGGGCATTTTGAGCTTCATGTACCCATAATGGGGTATGGCTTGGAAGATTGTGAATGCCCCCCGTCCTAAAAGAGCGTGATAACCACTGCTGAACAGGGCCACTTGGAATGTAATTTCTTCGGACCTGTAATTATCCGCGTGCCGAATACCATATCTAGTGTGATTTTACTAGCACAGCATGCTTCCCGACTGGGGATAATTCCTCTAAAGGTTGTGCTACTTTGCTCGATGCGGTTCTAGTCTATTTCCATCTTTTAAAGGGTTTCCTCATAGATGAGGTTTAATCCGCTGCCGCCGTCCATGAGTACTTTGGTGAGTCGAAAGCCGTCCACGATTGGAATGAGGACCAGTGCGGCTGGTGCTCGAGCTGTTCGGAATTTGGGTTCATCACTGGCATTGAAGGTAATAGCCGTGTCACTCCATGGATTTGTTGCTGCTATGTGGCAGATTTCGGCCATGCTGCGGAGTGTTCGCTTGCGCCTGTTATTTGACGCAAAGGTCTCGAAAACTGTTAACACCGTATTGTTATCCTCTAGATGGTGCTCCGTGGTATGTGGGGTAAGAAGATCCTCACCACTTTTGGCCACATGTCGGAGTATCCAACATGCTCTAAGGCTGTTTGTTGGTATTGTATCCGCTGTACTATGAATTTTGCAGGGTCCGTTGAGCCATCCTTCCAGTACGGTTCCATACCCTGTAGAGGGTTTTTGCTTTTTGGTAGTTGACCCGGGTGTATTGTTATAATGCACCCTTTTGTTTCGAACTAGGTTTGTATTCAGGGCCGGATTATCCCAAAAGTTTACTTCGGTTTTCCAGGCACTTTCCATCGCACAGTACTTTCGTATTATGGACGCCAAGTCAGCGAAGCATATTATCTCACGGCGATTTATGGTGTTAAGGATTCCCTTGTCCGTGCAATTATTGCAGAAAAATAGGATTGTGTCTTCCTCGCGATAGTCCTTAACCTTGTTCATCGCAAGGAGGGATCTGGCCCAATAGTGATGTACTGTTTCCTGGGGCTCTTGCCTGATGTGGGAAAGATCGCTTATGTTTGGGTGGGTGGGTGGAATTGAATCCAAACCCTCACCTGATTTGGGATCCAGGGGCCGAGGAATTTCCAATTTTGAAAGTTCCGGTTCCGGGGTGTGACCCGATAATCCTGGCCTGCTGCCTAACTCTAAGTTCAGGGATTGGGTGCTGTCCTCCCGCTAACGAGCGTCCGGCTCGGAGAGCTCAGGAATCCAGACATATTTGGTCCTCAGGATAGAGGAAAGGTCACTGCATTGTTCCTCCACCACTGCAATATGATGGGTGACCGGTGGAGAGTTAGTCTCCCTTTGATCGGGTTTAAGCCCAATCCGATCATAGTCCGTAGCGACTCCCAAGGCGGCGATGCGATCCAAGAGCTCGTTTAAGGAGGAGAGCTCCATTGGATCCATCTGTTCAGCGAGTGCCGATTTGACGTGGAGGCTGTTTTCGATGACCCAAGTATTCATCGTCGGCGCGGCGGCCGAACAGGCGGTCATGATGAACCCGCCTAGCTGGAGAGTTTGGCCGACAGCCAAAGCTCCCCCAACAGTAGTACCATCTTTAAAGACGAGACGAGACATCCTTCCTTCTGGTGACGACACAGAGGAACTCTCAATGAAAGCACCAATGTCGGTGTCAAAACCGGCGGATCTCGGGTAGGGGGTCCCGAACTGTGCGTCTATGCCGGATGGTAACAGGAGGCAGGGGACATAATTATTTACCCAGGTTCGGGCCCTCTTGATGGAGGTAAAAGCCTACGTCCTGCTTGATTAATATTGATGGTATGGGTAGTACAAGAGTAGATCTACCACGAGATCAGAGAGGCTAAACCCTAGAAGCTAGCCTATGGTATGATTGTATATTGTCCTACGGACTAAAACCCTCCGGTTTATATAGACACCGGAAAAGTTAGGGTTACACAAGGTCGGTTACAAAGGAGAAGATATACATATCCGTATTGCCTAGCTTTCCTTCCACGCCAAGTAGAGTCCCATCCGGACACGAGACGAAGTCTTCAATCTTGTATCTTCATAGTCTACCAGTCCGGCCAAAGGATATAGTCCGGCTGTCCGGAGGCCCCCTAATACAGGACTCCCTTAGTCGGTGTCAAAACCGGGGGATCTCGGGTAGGGGGTCCCGAACTGTGCGTCTAAGGCGGATGGTAACAGGAGGCAGGGGACACGATGTTTACCCAGGTTCAGGCCCACTCGATGGAGGTAATACCCTACGTCCTGCTTGATTGATCTTGATGATATGAGTATTACAAGAGTTGATCTACCACGAGATCGTAGAGGCTAAACCCTAGAAGCTAGCCTATGGTATGATTGTATGTTGTCCTACGGACTAAACCCTCCGGTTTATATAGACATCGGAGGGGGCTAGGGTTACACAGAGTCGGTTACAAGGGAGGAGATCTACATATCCATATTGCCAAGCTTGCCTTCCACGCCAAGGAACGTCCCATCCGGACACGGGACAAAGTCTTCAATCTTGTATCTTCATAGTCCAACAGTCCGGCCAAAGGATATAGTCCGGCTGTCCGGAGACCCCCTAATCCAGCACTCCCTCAACAATGCTCAAGCTTGTGATATTCTTTTCAACGGATTGTGCCCCGAAGAATTCAACAAAAACAGCCGTCTTGAGAATGCAAAGGAAATTTTGGATACTTTGATTGATATGCACGAAGGTACTGACTCCGTCAAGGAATCCAAATTGGATGTGTTTCAAAGTCAACTTGACAAGTTCAAAATGAAGGATGGCGAAGGTGTCGCTGAAATGTACTCTAGGCTTGCTCTCATCACAAATGAGATTGCCGACTTAGGAAGTGAAGAGATGACCGATAGATTCATCATCAAGAAGATCCTAAGAGCCTTGGATGGAAATTATGATACCGTGCGCACATTGATCTAAATGATACCCAATTACAAAGATCTCAAGCCAACAGAAGTCATTGGAAGAATTGTTGCTCATGAGATGTCACTCAAGGATAAGGAAGAGCTTCACAACAAGTCAAGTGGTGCTTAAAAAGCGGCATGTGATGCTCCTAGATTATCAAGTGAGAAACATACCTTCAACGAAGAATTGAGCCTAATTGTGAAGAACTTCAACAAGTTTTACAAGAGTAGAAGCAAGGAAAGAAGTTCCAAGTCAAGGTCCTACAATGACAAAAGATCTTCTACTCGTTAGCGCAATTGCTACAATTGTGGAAGACCCGGACACTATTCCAAGGCGTGTACGGCTCCCTACAAAAGAAGAGAATATTCTCCCAAAAGAAGAAGTAGAAGAGAAGAATCACCACCAAGAGAGAGAAGGAGTAGAGATGACCGTTATGAACGAAGAACATCACAGCGAAGCAAGGATTCAGAAAGGAAGGACAAGTCATCAAAGAGCTACACAAAACGAAGATATCAAGCTGATACGTCCATTTTGCATCATGCTATTATATTGATATTTATTGTATTATGGGTTGTTATTACCCATTATGTCACAATACTTATGCCTATTCTCTCTTATTGTACAAGGTTTACATGAGGAGGGGAATGCCGGCAGCTGGGATTCTGGGCTGGAAAAGGAGCAAATATTAGAGACCTATTCTGCACAGCTCCAAAAGTCCTGCAACTTCACGGAAGTTATTTCGAGAATATATAAAAAATACTGAGTGCAAGACGTACCATAGGGGGGCCACCCACCAGCCATGAGGGTGGGGGGAGCCCCCCATGCCTCATGGGCCCCCTGGTGGTCCTCTGATGCCCATCTTTGGCTATATGGAGTCTTTTGTCCGAGAAAAATCATAAGCAAGCTTACGGGACGAAACTCCACCACCACGAGGCGGAACGTTGGCGGAACCAATCTAGGGCTCCGGCGGAGCTGTTCTGCCGGGGAAACTTCCCTCCGGGAGGGGGAAATCATCACCATCGTCATCGCCAACGATACTCTCATCGGGAGGGGGTCAATCTCCATCAACATCTTCACCAGCACCATTTCATCTCAAACCCAAGTTTATCTCTTGTATCCAATCTTTGTATCCAAACCTCAGATTGGTACCTGTGGGTTGCTAGTAGTGTTGATTACTCCTTGTAGTTGATGCTAGTTGTTCACTTGGTGGAAGATTATATGTTCAGATCCAATATGCATATTAATACCCCTCTGATTATGAACATGAATATGCTTTGTGAGTAGTTACGTTTGTTCCTGAGGACATGGGAGAAGTCTTGCTATTAGTAGTCATGTGAATTTGGTATTCGTTCGATATTTTGATGAGATGTATGTTGTCATCCCTCTAGTGGTGTCATGTGAACGTCGACTACATGACACTTCACCATTGTTTGCGCCTAGAGGGAGGCATTGGGAAGTAATAAGTAGATGATGGGTTGCTAGAGTGACAGAAGCTTAAACCCTAGTTTATGCGTTGCTTCATAAGGGGCTGATTTGGATCCATATGTTTCATGCTATGGTTAGGTTTACCTTAATACTTCTGTTGTAGTTGCGGATGCTTGCAATAGTGGTTAATCATAAGTGGGATGCTTGTCCAAGTAAGGACAGTACCCAAGCACCGGTCCACCCACATATCAAATAATCAAAGTACCAAATGTGAATCATATGAACGTGATGAAAACTAGCTTGATGATAATTCCCATGTGTCCTCGGGAGCGCTTTCCTGCATATAAGAGTTTGTCCAGGCTTGTCCTTTGCTACAAAAAGGATTGGGACATCTTGCTGCACCTTATTTACTTTTATTACTTGCTACTCGTTACCAATTACATTATCACAAAACTATCTATTACCGATAATTTCAGTGCTTACAGAGAATACCTTGCTGAAAACCGCTTATCATTTCCTTCTGCTCCTCGTTGGGTTCGACACTCTTACTTATTGAAAGGACTACGATAGATCCCCTATACTTGTGGGTCATCACAAGCTCATGTTGGTGAATGGGTATCCGGCTCCGACTCCGACAATCACTCCGAAAGAAGTTATCACTCCAACTCCGAATATACTCAAGATGAAGGTGTTGCCGGTCTAGCACTTGTGTCAACCAACTCCTATGACATATTTGACTTACCAAATTAAGGAACTGGAAGATGCTTCATGGCTAAAGGTCCTCTGATGCCCATCTTTGGCTATATGGAGTCTTTCGTCCGAGAGAAAATCATAAGCAAGCTTACGGGATGGAACTCCGCCGCCACGAGGCTAAACTTTGGCGGAACCAATCTAGGGCTCCAGTGAAGCTGTTCTGCGGGGGAAACTTCCCTCCGGGAGGGGGAAATCATCACCATCATCATCACCAACGATCCTCTCATCGGGAGGGGGTCAATCTCCATCAACGTCTTCACCAGCACCATCTCATCTCAAACCCGAGTTCATCTCTTGTATCCAATCTTTGTATCCAAACCTCAGATTGGTACCTCTGGGTTGCTACTAGTGTTGATTACTCCTTGTAGTTGATGCTAGTTGGTTCACTTGGTGGAAGATTATATGTTCAGATCCAATATGCATATTAATACCCCTCTGATTATGAACATGAATATGCTTTGTGAGTAGTTACGTTTGTTCCTGAGGACATGGGAGAAGTCTTGCTATTAGTAGTCATGTGAATTTGGTATTCGTTCGATATTTTGATGAGATGTATGTTGTCATCCCTCTAGTAGTGTTAGGTGAACGTCGACTACATTACACTTCACCATTGTTTGGGCCTAGAGGGAGGCATTGGTAAGTAATAAGTAGATGATGGGTTGCTAGAGTGACAGAAGCATAAACCCTAGTTTATGCGTTGCTTCATAAGGGGCTGATTTAGATGCATATGTTTCATGATATGGTTAGGTTTACCTTAATACTTCTGTTGTAGTTGCGATGCTTGCAATAGGGGTTAATCATAAGTGGGATGCTTGTCCAAGTAAGGACAGTACCCAAGCACCGGTCCACCCACATATCAAATTATCAAAGTACCGAACGTGAATCATATGAACGTGATGAAAACTAGCTTGACGATAATTCCCATGTGTCCTCGGGAGCGCTTTCCTTCATATAAGAGTTTGTCCAGGCTTGTCCTTTGCTACAAAAAGTATTGGGCCATCTTGCTGCACCTTATTTACTTTTATTACTTGCTACTCGTTACCAATTACCTTATCACAAAACTATCTGTTATCGATAATTTCAGTGCTTATAGAGAATACCTTGCTGAAAACCGCTTATCATTTCCTTCTGCTCCTCATTGGGTTCGACACTCTTACTTATCGAAAGGACTACGATAGATCCCCTATACTTGTGGGTCATCAAGACTCTTTTCTGGAGCCGTTGCCGGGGAGTGAGGCGCCTTTGGTAGGTGGAATTTGGTAAGGAAAAACTTATATAGTGTGCTGAAATTTACTGTCACTTGTTACTATGGAACATAATCCTTTGAGGGGTTTGTTCGGGGTATCTTCACCTCGTCCGAAACCACAATTAGTTACCCCTCAACCTATTGAACCTACTGAAAATGTATACTTTGAAATTCCTTCGGGTATGATAGAGAAACTGTTAGCTAATCCTTTTGCAGGAGATGGAACATTGCGTCCCGATTTGCACTTAAACTTTGTAGATGAAGTTTGTGGATTATTTAAGCTTGCAGTTACGCCCGATGATGTTATCAAGAAGAAGGTCTTCCCTTTGTATGTGAAGGTATATGCATTGACATGGTATAGGCTATGTGATTATTGTTGGGGAACGTAGCAGAAATTCAAAATTTTCCTACGAATCACCAAGATCTATCTATGGAGAGACCAGCAACAAGTAGAAGGAGAGTGCATCTACATACCCTTGTAGATAGCTAAGTGGAAGCGTTCAAGTGAACAGGGTTGATGGAGTCGTACTCGTCGTGATTCAAATCACCGATGATCAAGTGCCGAACGGACGGCACCTCCGCGTTCAACACACGTACAGCCCGGTGATGTCTCCCACGCCTTGATCCAGCAAGGAGAGAGGGAGAGGTTGAGGAAGACTCCATCCAACAGCAGCACAACGGCGTGGTGGTGATGGAGGAGCGTGGCAATCCCGCAGGGCTTCGCCAAGCACCATGGGAGAAGAGGAGGAGAACTTGGGAGAGAGGGAGGGGCTGCACCAAAGGCATAAGGTGTATTTGGGAGGCCCTCCTACGCCACTATATATAGGGATCCCAAGGGGGGGGGGGTGCGCCAGCCCCTAGGAGATCCAATCTCCAAGGGGGCGGCGGCCAGGGGAGGAGTCCTCCCCCCCAAGGCATGTAGGAGGTGCCTTCCCCTGCTGGGACTCTTCCTTTAGGGTTTCCCCAGGCGCATGGGCCTCTTGGGGCTGGTGCCCTTGGCCCATGTAGGCCAAGGCGCACCCCCTACAGCCCATGTGGCCCCCCGGGGCAGGTGGCCCCACCCGGTGGGCCCCCGGGACCCTTCCGGTGGTCCCGGTACAATACCGATGACCCCAAAACTTGTCCCGATGGCCGAAACAGGACTTCCTATATATAAATCTTTACCTCCGGACCATTCCGGAACTCCTCGTGACGTCCGGGATCTCATCCGGGACTCCGAACAACATTCGGTAACCACATATAAGCTTCCTTTATAACCCTAGCGTCATCGAACCTTAAGTGTGTAGACCCTACGGGTTTGGGAGACATGCAGACATGACCGAGACGTTCTCCGGTCAATAACCAACAGCGGGATCTGGATACCCATGTTGGCTCCCACATGTTCCACGATGATCTCATCGGATGAACCACGATGTCAAGGACTCAATCGATCCCGAATACAATTCCCTTTGTCTAGCGGTATTTACTTGCCCGAGATTCGATCGTCGGTATACCGATACCTTGTTCAATCTCGTTACCGGCAAGTCACTTTACTCGTTCCGTAACACATCATCCCGTGATCAACTCCTTGGTCACATTGCGCATATGATGATGTCCTACCGAGTGGGCCCAGAGATACCTCTCCGTTTACACGGAGTGACAAATCCCAGTCTCGATCCGCATAAAACAATAGATACTTTCGGAGATACCTGTAGTGCACCTTTATAGTCACCCAGTTACGTTGTGACGTTTGATACACCCAAAGCACTCCTACGGTATCCAGGAGTTACACGATCTCATGGTCAAAGGAAGAGATACTTGACATTGGCAAAGCTCTAGCAAACGAACTACACGATCTTTGTGCTATGCTTAGGATTGGGTCTTGTCCATCACATCATTCTCCTAATGATGTGATCCCATTATCAACGACATCTAATGTCCATAGCCAGGAAACCATGACTATCTGTTGATCACAACGAGCTAGTCAACTAGAGGCTCACTAGGGACATATTGTGGTCTATGTATTCACACGTGTATTACGATTTCCGGATAATACAGTTATAGCATGAATAAAAGACAATTATCATGAACAAGTAAATATAATAATAATACTTTTATTATTGCCTCTAGGGCATATTTCCAATAGTCTCCCACTTGCACTAGAGTCAATAATCTAGTTCACATCGCCATGTGATTAACACTCACGGGTCACATCGCCATGTGACTAATACCCAAGAGTTTACTAGAATCAGTAGTCTAGTTCACATCACTATGTGATTAATACTCAATGAGTTTTAGGTTTGATCATGTTGCTTGTGAGAGAGGTTTTAGTCAACGGGTCTGAACCTTTCAGATCCGTGTGTGCTTTACA
Source organism: Triticum aestivum (assembly GCF_018294505.1). Classification (NCBI taxonomy): domain Eukaryota; kingdom Viridiplantae; phylum Streptophyta; class Magnoliopsida; order Poales; family Poaceae; genus Triticum; species Triticum aestivum. The sequence continues at coordinate 143,509,585 of NC_057800.1, forward strand.
AATCTCTATGTCATCTCCTAGATGCAGCTACCACGCTCTATTTGGAGCTATTCAAAATAACTGTTCTACTTGGAGCTATTCTAAATTGTTGCTCCATTATATGTATCCGGTCTCTCTACTCAGAGCTATCCGGATAGGTGTCAAGCTTGCATCGTCGTAACCTTTACGACGAACTCTTTTACCACCTCCATAATCAAGAAAATTCCTTAGTCCACTAGTTACTAAGGATAACTTTGACTGCTGTCCTGTGAGCCATTCTTGGATCACTCTTGTACCCCTTGACTGACTCATGGCAAGGCACACTTCAGGTGCGGTACACAGCATAGCATACTGAAGAGCCTACGTCTTAAGCATAGGGGACGACCTTCGTCCTTTCTCTCTATTCTGCCGTGGTCGAGCTTTAAGTCTTAACTTCGTACCTTACAACTCAGGCAAGAACTCCTTCTTTGACTGGTTCATCTTGAACACCTTCAAGATCATGTCAAGGTATGTGCTCATTTGAAAGTACCATTAAGCGTTTTGATCTATCCTTATAGATCTTGATGCTTAATGCTCAAGTAGCTTAATCCAGGTTTTCTATTGAAAAATGCTTTCAAAATAACCCTATATGCTTTCTAGAAATTCTACATCATTTCTGATCATCAATATGTCAACAACATATACTCATCAGAAATTCTATAGTGCTCCCACTCACTTCTTTGGAAATACAAGTTTCTCATAAACTTTGTACAAACCCAAAATCTTTGATCATCATCAAAGCATACATTCCAACTCCGAGATGCTCACTCCAGTCCTTAGAAGGATCGCTGGAGCTAGCATACCTTTTAGCATCCTTAGGATCGAGAAAAACTTTCTGATTGTATTACATACAACCTTTCCTCACGAAAACTGGTAAGGAAACTCGTTTTGATATCCATCTGCCAGATTTCATAAATGCAGCTAATGCTAACATGAATCCGACGGACTTAAGCATCGCTACGTATGAGAAAATCTCATCGTAGTCAACTCCTTGAACTTGTGAAAAACTTTTCGCCACAAGTCGAGCTTCCTTAATGGTGATATTTACCATCATCGTCCGTCTTCCTTTAAAATCCATCTGTACTCAACAGCCTTATGACCATCAAGTAGTTCTTCCAAAGTCTATACTTTGTTTTTATACATGGATCCTATCTCGGATTTCATGGCTTCTAACCATTTGTCGGAATTTGGGCCCACCATCGCTTCTCCATAGCTCGTAGGTTTATTGTTGTCTAGCAACATGACCTTCAAGACAGGATTACGTACCACTCTAAAGTAGTACGCATCCTTGTCATCCTACGAGGTTTGGGAGTGACTTGATCCGAAGTTTCATGATCAATATCATAAGCTTCCACTTCAATTGGTGTAGGTGCCACAGGAACAACTCCCTGTGCCCTGTCACACACTAGTTGAAGAGACGGTTCAATAACCTCATCAAGTCTCCACCATCCTCCCACTCAATTCTTTCGAGAGAAACCTTTCCTCGAGAAAGGACCCGATTGAAGAAACAATTCATATTGCTTTCGGATCTGAATTAGGAGGTATACCCAACTGTTTTGGGTTTCCTATGAAGATGCATTTTATCCGCTTTGGGTTCGAGCTTATCAACCTGAAACTTTTTCATATAAGCGTCGCAGCCCCAAACTTTTAAGAAACGACAACTTAGGTTTCTCTAAACGGTGTCGTCTCAACGGAATTACGTGGTGCCCTATTTAAAGTGAATGTGGTTGTCTCTAATGCCTAACCCATGAACGATAGTGGTAATTCGATAAGAGACATCATGGTATGCATCATATCCAATAGGGTGCAACTATGATGTTCGGACACACCATCACACTATGGTGTTCCAGGCGGTATTAATTGTGAAAACAATTTCCACAATGTCTTAATTGTGTGCCAAAACTCGTAACTCAGATATTCATCTCTATGATCATATCATAGACATTTTATCCTCTTGTCACAATGATCTTCTACTTCACTCTGAAATTACTTGAACCATTCAATAATTCAGACTTGTGTTTCATCAAGTAAATATTCTCAACATCTACTCGAATCATCTGTGAAGTAAGAACATAACGATATTCACTGCATGCCTCAGCACTCATTCGACTGCACACATCAAAATGTGTTACTTCCAACAAGTTGCTATCTTGTTCCATCTTAATGAAAACGAGGCTTTTCAGTCATCTTGCCCATGTGATATGATTTGCATATCTCAAGTGATTCAAAATCAAGTGAGTTCAAACGGTCCATTTGCATGGAGCTTCTTCATGCATATATACCAATAGACATGGTTCGCATGTCTCAAACTTTTCAAAAATGAGTGAGTCCAAAGATCCATCAACATGGAGCTTCTTCATGTGTTTTATACCATTATGACTTACATGGCAGTGCCATAAGTAAGTGGTACTATCATTACTATCTTATATCTTTTGGCATGAAAATGTGTATCCCTACGATCAAGATTCAATAAACCATTCCTTTAGGTGCAAGAGCACTTATTCAGGTTTAATACTAATCTTGATGGTAGAGGGAGCGTGCGATGTTAGATCACATCAAACTTGGAAACACTTCCAACACATATCGTCAGCTCACCTTTAGCTAGTCTCCGTTTCATTCCATAGCTTTTATTTCGAGTTACTAACACTTAGCAACCGAACCGGTATCTAATACCCTGGTGCTACTAGGAGTACTAGTAAAGTACACATTTAACATAATGTATATCCAATATACTTCTATCGACCTTGCCAGCCTTCTCATCTACCAAATATCTAGGGTAATCCTGCTCTAGTGGTTGTTCCCCTTATTACAGAAGCACTTAGTCTCGGGTTTGGGTTCAACCTCGGGTTTCTTCACTGGTGCAGCAGCTGATTTGTCGTTTCATGAAGTATCCCTTCTTGCCCTTGCCCATCTTGAAACTAGTGGTTTCACCAACCATCAACAATTGATGCTTCTTCTTGATTTCTACTTTCGCGGTGTCAAACATCGCGAATACCTCAAGGATCATATCACCTCTATCCTTGATATGTTATAGTTCATCACGAAGCTCTAGCAGCTTGGTGGTAATGACTTTGGGGAAACATCACTATCTCATCTGGAAGATCAACTCCCACTCGATTCAAGTGATTGTAGCACTCAGACAATCTGAGCACAAGCTCAACGATTGAGCTTTTCTCCCTTAGTTTGCAGGCTAAGAAAATCGTCGGAGGTCTCATACCTCTTGACGTGGGCACGAGCCTGAAATCCCAATTTCAGCCCTCGAAACATCTCATATGTTCCGCGACGTTTCGAAAACGTCTTTGGTGCCTCTACTTAAACCATTTAACTGAACTATCACGTAGTTATCAAAACGTGTATGTTTGATGTTCGAAACATCCACAAACGACATTTGGGGTTCAGCACACTAAGCAGTGCATTAAGGACATAAGCGTTCTAGTGTCCGCATAATCGCTACTGTCAACTTTCAACTATATTTTCTCTAGGAACATAACTAAAACAGTAGAACTATAGCGTGAACTACGACATAATTTGCAAAAGGTCTTTTGACTATGTTCAGGATAATTAAGTTCATCTTATGAACTCCCACTCAGATAGACATCCCTCTAGTCATCTAAGTGATCACATGATCCGAGTCAACTAGGCCGTGTCCGATCATCACGTGAGACGGACTAGTCATCATCGGTGAACATCTTCATGTTGATCGTATCTACTATACGACTCATGCTCGACCTTTCGGTCTCCGTGTTCCGAGGCCATGTCTGCACATGCTAGGCTCGTCAAGTTAACCCTAAGTGTTTTCGCTGTGTAAAACTGTCTTACACCCGTTGTATGTGAACGTAAGAATCCATCACACCCGATCATCACGTGGTGCTTAGAAGCGACGAACTGTAGCAACGGTGCACAGTTAGGGGAGAACACTTCTTGAAATTTTGTAAGGGATCATCTTATTTACTACCGTCGTCCTAAGTAAACAAGATGCATAAACATAATAAACATCACATGCAATTATATAGTTGTGACATGATATGGCCAATATCATATAGCTCCATTGATCTCCATCTTCGGGGCTCCATGATCATCTTGTCACCGGCATGACACCATGATCTCCATCATCATGATCTCCATCATCGTGTCTTCATGAAGTTGTCACGCCAACGACTACTTCTACTTCTATGGCTAACGCGTTTAGCAATAAAGTAAAGTAAGTTACATGGCGTTCTTCAATGACACGCAGGTCATACAAAAAATAAAGACAACTCCTATGGCTCCTGCCGGTTGTCATACTCATCGACATGCAAGTCGTGAATCCTATTACAAGAACATGATCAATCTCATACATCACATATCATTCATCACATTCTTCTGGCCATATCACATCACAAAGCATACCCTGCAAAAACAAGTTAGACGTCCTCTAATTATTGTTTGCATGTTTTACGTGGCTGCTATGGGTTTCTAGCAAGAACGTTTCTTACCTACGCAAAACCACAACGTGATATGTCAATTGCTATTTACCCTTCATAAGGACCCTTTTCATCGAATCCGTTCCGACTAAAGTGGGAGAGACTGGCACCCGCTAGCCACCTTATGCACCAAGTGCATGTCAATCGGTGGAACCTGTCTCACGTAAGAGTACGTGTAAGGTCGGTCCGGGCCGCTTCATCCCACAATACCGTCGAAACAAGATTGGACTAGTAACGGTAAGCATATTGAACAACATCAACGCCCACAACTACTTTGTGTTCTACTCGTGCAAAGAATCTACGCAATAGACCTAGCTCATGATGCCACTGTTGGGGAACGTAGCAGAAATTCAAAATTTTCCTACGAATCACCAAGATCTATCTATGGAGAGACCAGCAACGAGTAGAAGGAGAGTGCATCTACATACCCTTGTAGATCGCTAAGCGGAAGCGTTCAAGTGAACGGGGTTGATGGAGTCGTACTCGTCATGATTCAAATCACCGATGATCAAGTGCCGAACGGACGGCACCTCCGCGTTCAACACACGTACAGCCCGGTGACGTCTCCCACGCCTTGATCCAGCAAGGAGAGAGGGAGAGGTTGAGGAAGACTCCATCCAACAGCAGCACAACGGCGTGGTGGTGATGGAGGAGCGTGGCAATCCCGCAGGGCTTCGCCAAGCACCATGGGAGAAGAGGAGGAGAACTTGGGAGAGAGGGAGGGGCTGCACCAAAGGCATAAGGTGTATTTGGGAGGCCCTCCTACCCCACTATATATAGGGATCCCAAGGGGGGGTGCGCCAGCCCCTAGGAGATCCAATCTCCAAGGGGGCGGCGGCCAGGGGAGGAGTCCTCCCCCCCCCCCCCAAGGCACCTAGGAGGTGCCTTCCCCTGCTGGGACTCTTCCTTTAGGGTTTCCCCAGGCGCATGGGCCTCTTGGGGCTGGTGCCCTTGGCCCATGTAGGCCAAGGTGCACCCCCTACAGCCCATGTGGCCCCCCGGGGCAGGTGGCCCCACCCGGTGGGCCCCCGGGACCCTTCCGGTGGTCCCGGTACAATACCGATGACCCCGAAACTTGTCCCGATGGCCGAAACAGGACTTCCTATATATAAATCTTTACCTCCAGGCCATTCCGGAACTCCTCGTGACGTCCGGGATCTCATCCGGGACTCCGAACAACATTCGGTAACCACATACAAGCTTCCTTTATAACCCTAGCGTCATCGAACCTTAAGTGTGTAGACCCTACGGGTTCGGGAGACATGCAGACATGACCGAGACGTTCTCCGGTCAATAACCAACAGCGGGATCTGGATACCCATGTTGGCTCCCACATGTTCCACGATGATCTCATCGGATGAACCACGATGTCAAGGACTCAATCGATCCCGAATACAATTCCCTTTGTCTAGCGGTATTTTACTTGCCCGAGATTCGATCGTCGGTATACCGATACCTTGTTCAATCTCGTTACCGGCAAGTCACTTTACTCGTTCCGTAACACATCATCCCGTGATCAACTCCTTGGTCACATTGCGCATATGATGATGTCCTACCGAGTGGGCCCAGAGATACCTCTCCGTTTACACGGAGTGACAAATCCCAGTCTCGATCCGCATAAAACAATAGATACTTTCGGATATACCTGTAGTGCACCTTTATAGTCACCCAGTTACGTTGTGACGTTTGATACACCCAAAGCACTCCTACGGTATCCAGGAGTTACACGATCTCATGGTCAAAGGAAGAGATACTTGACATTGGCAAAGCTCTAGCAAACGAACTACACGATCTTTGTGCTATGCTTAGGATTGGGTCTTGTCCATCACATCATTCTCCTAATGATGTGATCCCGTTATCAACGACATCTAATGTCCATAGCCAGGAAACCATGACTATCTGTTGATCACAACGAGCTAGTCAACTAGAGGCTCACTAGGGACATATTGTGGTCTATGTATTCACACGTTTATTACGATTTCTGGATAATACAGTTATAGCATGAATAAAAGACAATTATCATGAACAAGGAAATATAATAATAATACTTTTATTATTGCCTCTAGGGCATATTTCCAACAATTATATGGGATCATGGGACAATAAGCGATTGAAATTGGAATTTCACCAGAAGTTTTATCCTATGCATCTTGTTCGTCATGATTGTAATTATATATATAATTTTTGGCCTCGCAAAGGAGAAAACATCGCTCAAGCTTGGCGGAGGCTTAAGTCAATGTTATATTCATGCCCCAATCATGAGCTCTCAAGAGAAATGATTATTCAAAAAATTTATGCTCGGCTTTCTGACAACAATCACTCCATGCTCGATACTTCTTGTACTGGTTTTTTTATGATGAAGACCATTGAATTCAGATGGGATTTATTGGAGAGGATTAAACACAACTCTGAAGATTGGGATCTTGACGAAGGTAAGGAGTCAGGTATGACACCTAAGTTTGATCATGTTAAAAATCTTTTATGGATACTGATGTTTTCCGTAAGTTTAGCACTAAATATGGACTTGACTCTGAGATAGTAGCTTCTTTCTATGAATCTTTTGCTACTAATGTTGATCTCCCTAAGGAGAAATGGTTTAAATACAATCCTCCCATTGAAACAAAAGTAGTTGCACCTATTAAAGTTGAAGAAAAAACTATCACTTATGATGATCCTGTTCTTCCCACTGCTTATGTTGAGAAACCACCTTTCCTTGTTAGAATTAAGGATCATGCTAAAGCTTCAACTGTAGTCAACAAGAGTAATATTAGGACACACAAACCCCTGAGCAAATTAAAGTTGAACCTAATATTGATATGGTTAAAGATCTCTTGGCCGATAATATTGATGGGCATGTTATTTTTTTCTGTGAAGAAACTCCTAGAATTGCTAAGCCTGGTGCTAAGGATAAACATAGACCTGTTATAGGCATGCCTGCTATTTCTATTAAAATAGGAGATCATTGTTATCATGGCTTATGTGATATGGGTGCTAGTGCTAGTGCAATACCTCATACCTTATACAAAGAAATTATGCATGATATTGCACCTGCTGAGATAGAAGATATTGATGTTACCATTAAGCTTGCCAATAGAGATACTATTTCACCGATTGGGATTGTTAGAGATGTTGAAGTCTTGTGTGGGAAGGTTAAATATCCTGCTGATTTTCTTGTTCTTGGTTCCCCACAAGATAGCTTTTGTCCCATTATATTTGGAAGACCCTTCTTAAATGTTGTTAATGCTAGGATAGACTGCGAAAAGGATCTTGTTACTATTGGTTTGGGTGATATGTATCATGAGTTTAACTTCTCTAAATTTCATAGACAACCCCGTCATGAGGAATTACCTACTAAGGATGAAATTATTGGTCTTGCTTCTATTGATGTGCCCCCTAATGATCCTTTAGAACAATATTTGCTCGACCATGAAAATTATATGTTCATGAATGAAAGAAGGGAAATAGATGAAGTATTCTTTAAACAAGGATCTATTCTGAAACACAACTTGCATGTTGAAATCCTAGGGGATCCTCCTCCACCCAAGGGTGACCCCGTGTTCGAGCTTAAACTATTACCTGATACTCTTAAATATGCTTATCTTGATGAAAAGAAGATATATCCTATTATTATTAGTGTTAACCTTTCAGAGCATGAAGAAAAGAAATTGTTGGAAACTCTGAAGAAGCACAGTGCTGCTATTGGATATACTCTTGATGATCTTAAGGGCATTATTCCCACTCTATGTCAACACAAAATAAATTTGGAAAAAGATGCCAAACCAGTTATTGATCACCAACGACGGCTAAATCCTAAGATGAAAGAAGTGGTAAGAAAGGAAATATTAAAACTCCTTGAGGCAGGTATAATTTATCCCGTTGCTGATAGTCAGTGGGTATGTCATGTCCATTGTGTCCCTAAGAAGGGAGGTATTACCGTTGTTCCTAATGATAAAGATGAATTGATCCCAGAAAGAATTATTACAGGTTATAGGTTGGTAATTGATTTCCGCAAATTAAATAAAGCTACTAAAAAAGATCATTACCCTTTGCCTTTTATTGATCAAATGCTAGAAATATTATCCAAACATACACATTTTTGCTTTCTAGATGGTTACTTTGGTTTCTCTCAAATACCTGTGTCAGCTGATGATCAAGCAAAGACCACTTTTACTTGCCCTTTCGGTACCTTTGCTTATAGACGTAAGCCTTTTGGTTTATGTAATGCACCTTCTACCTTTCAAAGATGCATGATGGCTATATTCTCTGACTTTTGTGAGAAGATTTGCGAGGTTTTCATGGATGATTTCTCAGTTTATGGATCCTCTTTTGAGGATTGTTTGAGCAACCTTGATCGAGTTTTGCAGAGATGTGAAGAAACTAATCTTGTCTTGAATTGGGAGAAGTTCCACTTTATGGTTAATGAAGGTATTGTCTTGGGGCATAAAATTTCTGAAAGAGGTATTGAAGTTGATAAAGCTAAAGTTGATGCTATTGAAAAGATGTCGTGTCCCAAGGACATCAAAGGTATAAGAAGTTTCCTTGGTCATGCTGGTTTTTATAGGAGGTTCATTAAGGACTTCTCAAAAATTTCTCGACCTCTGACTAATCTATTACAAAAGATATTCCTTTTGTCTTTGATGATAATTGTGTAGACGCATTTGAAATTCTTAAGAAAGCATTAATTTCTGCACCTATTATTCAGCCACCTGATTGGAATTTACCCTTTTAAATTATGTGTGATACTAGTGATTATGCTATAGGGTCTATTCTAGGACAAAGAGTTGATAAGAAATTGAATGTTATACAGTTTGCTAGTAAAACTCTCGACAATGCCCAGAGGAACTATGCTACTACTGAAAATGAATTCTTAGCAGTTGTATTTGCTTGTGATAAGTTCAGACCTTATATTGTCGATTCTAAAGTAACTATTCACACTGATCATGCTGCTATTAAATACCTTATGGAAAAGAAAGATGTTAAACCTATACTTATTAGATGGGTTCTCTTGCTACAAGAATTTGATTTGCATATCATTGATAGAAAGGGAGTTGAGAACCCTGTTGCAGACAACTTGTCTAGGTTAGAGAATGTTCTTGATGACCCACTACCTATTGATGATAGCTTTCCTGATGAACAATTAAATGTCATAAATGCTTCTCGCACTGCTCCGTGGTATTATGATTATGCTAATTACATTGTTGCTAAATTTATACCACCTAGTTTCACATACCAGCAAAAGAAAAAGTTCTTCTACGATTTAAGGCATTACTTCTGGGATGACCCACATCTATATAAAGAAGGAGTAGATGGTGTTATTAGAAGTTGTGTACCTGAGCATGAATAGGAATAGATCCTACGCAAGTGTCACTCCGAAGCCTATGGAGGACACCATGTTGGAGATAGAACTACACATAAGGTATTGCAATCCGGTTTTTATTGGCCTACTCTCTTCAAGGATGCCCGTAAGTTTGTCTTGTCTTGTGATGAATGTCAAAGAATTGGTAATATTAGTAGACGTCAAGAAGTGCCTATGAATTATTCACTTTTTATTGAACCATTTGATGTTTGGGGCTTTGATTATATGGGACCTTTTCCTAACGGGTATACACATATTTTAGTTGCACTGGATTACATTACTAAGTGGGTAGAGGCTATTCCAACTAGTAGTGCTGATCATAACACCTCTAAATGCATAAAGAAGTCATTTTTCCAAGGTTTGGAGTCCCTAGATATTTAATGACTGATGGTGGTTCACATTTTATTCATGGTGCCTTTCGTAAAATGCTTGCTAAGTACGATGTTAATCATAGAATTGCATCTCCATATCACCCACAGTCTAGTGGTCAAGTAGAATTAAGTAATAGAGTGCTCAAATTAATTTTGCAAAAGACTGTTAATATATCTAGAAAGAATTGGTCCAAGAAACTTGATGATGCATTATGGGCTTATATAACTGCATATAAAAATCCTATGGGTATGTCTTCATATAAAATGGTTTATGGAAAAGCATGTCACTTATCTCTTGAGCTAGAACATAAGGCATATTGGGCCATTAAAGAGCTCAATTATGATTTCAATCTTGCCAGTGAGAAGAGGTTATTTGACATTAGCTCACTTGATGAATGGAGAACCCAGGCCTATGAGAATGCCAAACTGTTTGAAGAAAAGGTTAAAAGATGGCATGACAAAAGGATACAAAAATGTGATTTCAATGTAGGTGATTATGTATTGCTATACAACTCTCGTTTAAGATTTTTTGCAGGGAAACTTCTCTCTAAATGGGAAGGTCCTTACATTATCGTGGAGGTCTATCATTCCGGTGCTATAAAAATCAACAACTTCGAAGACACAAATCTGAGGGTGGTAAACGGTCAAAGAATCAAACATTATATCTCACGTAATCCCATAAATGTTGAAACTAATGTTATTGAAACCGTAACCCCAGAGGAATACATAAGGGACACTTTCCGGAACATTTCAGACTCCAAAAAGGAATAGGTATGTGGTACGGTAAGTAAACCGACTCCAAAATAGTAATGGCAATATTTCTTCGTTTTGGAATATTTAAGAAAATAGGAAAATAAGAAGCAGACCGGAAAGGACACGAGGCTTCCACGAGGGTGGAGGGCGCGCCCCCTGCCTTGTGGGCACCTCGTGCGCTCTCTAGACTCCGTTTCCTTGCACGATACTTCTTTTGGTCGGTAAAAATTCATTATATAATCTCCCGAATGTTTTGACCACCGTATCACGCAAATATCCTCTGTCTTTGTTTCGAGCTGTTCCTGCTGCAGATTAGAGCAATATGTCGTCCCAGCATTCGGAAGGAGAAAGCTATGTGGCTGATTATCTTGTAGATCCTAAGGTCTATGGGTATGTGGAGCATTGTGGTTGGACTATAGAAGAAGAAGAGGACTATGCACCCAAGGGAAAGGAGGAGACGAGATCAGATGAAGATGAAGTCCCATTACCTCAACCTAGGGACATGCATGTGGAGTTCAAAAGGTCAAGCCTCCTTGATAGAGCAAACAAACCTAAGATCGAGTTTATCCCTTTTCGCCTCTTGCAGGAAAACAAACAGGAATTATGCAAGAAGATATTAAGCCTTGAGCAGGAGATCGACGACCTAAGGGATCAAAATTGTGTCCTCAAGTGCAAATTAAGGAAGAAGCCTACGCCATCAACAACTCCACCTTCTTCACCAACAAAGAAGAACTGAGTATCTGGTATGGGCACTCCCCTTAGCGACCGCCAAGCTTGGGGGAGTGCCCCGGTATCGTATCACCATCACCTTTTATCTTTACCGTGTTCCTTAGTTTGATCCTTTTGATAATATCTTGATCCAAATAAAGCTTTAGTATGATCTAGTTGTGAGTTTTGCTTTATGATCTTCCTATGTAATCGAGTCCGTGAGCTATATATAATAAAGATTAGTGTTGAGTCAAGGGCTTGATTATTTTCTATGATCTTGAGGGAATAAAATAAAAGAGAAGAAATAAAAAGAAACAAAGAGATCATATGGATCTTATGGAGAGTAATGAGCTCACATATAAAGAGTATGATGAATAAAAGTTGTTGAGAGTTGACAAACATAGTTTTCGTCATTGTTGCAATTAATAGGAAGTAATAAAGAAATAGAGGTTCACATATAAATATACTATCTTGGAGATCTTTTATGACTGTGAGCACTCATTAAAGTATGACATGCTAAGAGTTGACGTTGGACAAGGAAGACAACATAATGGGTTATGTTTTCTTACATCTGAGATAAATTATATTGTCATGGATCATCCAACATGTTGAGCTTGCCTTTCCTGCTCATGCTAGCCAATTTGTTTGCACCAAGTAGAAATACTACTTGTGCTTCCAAGTATCCCTAAACCCAGTTTTGCCATGAGAGTCCACCATATCTACCTATGGATTGAGTAAGATCCTTCAAGTAAGTTGTCATCGGTGCAAGAAATAAAAATTACTCTCTAAATATGTATGACTTATTAGTGTGGAGAAAATAAGCTTTATACGATCTTGTGATATGGAAGAAATAAAAGTGACGGACTGCATAATAAAGGTCCATATTACAAGTGGCAATATAAAGTGACGTTGTTTTGCATTAAGATTTCGTGCATCCAACCATAAAAGTGCATGACAACCTCTGCTTCCCTCTGCGAAGTGCCTATCTTTTATTCTTGTCTTATACTTCATGCAAAGAGTCATGGTGATATCCACCTTTCGTTTTTACATTTTATCCATTGGCAAGCACAATTTGTTGGAAAGATCCTGATATATATAGCTAATTGGATGTGAGTTTTCATGAACTATTATTGTTGACATTACCCTTGAGGTAAAACGTTGGGAGGCAAAACTATAAGCCCCTATCTTTCTCTGTGTCCGATTAAGACTTCATACTCATAAATATTGCGTGAGTGTTAGCAATTGTGAAAGACTAAAAGATGATTGAGTATGTGGACTTGCTGAAAAGCTCTTATATTGACTCTTTCCTATGTTATGATAAATTGCAATTGCCTCAATGACTGAGATTAGAGTTTGTTGGTTATCAATGAAGTTTATGATTCATACTTGAAATTGTGATTGAATAGTTACTTTATCATAAGAGATCATATGGCAATATATAAATATATATATATATTGTTGTTGTTCTAAGAATGATCATGATGCCCTCATACCAGAGGGGGGCCACCCACCAGCCATGAGGGTGGGGGGAGCCCCCCATGCCTCGTGGGCCCTCTGGTGGTCCTCTGATGCCCATCTTTGGCTATATGGAGTCTTTCGTCCGAGAAAAATCATATGCAAGATTATGGGACGAAAATCCACCACCACGAGGCGGAACCTTGGCGGAACCAATCTAGGGCTCCGGTGGAGCTGTTCTGCCGAGGAAACTTCCCTCCGGGAGGGGGAAATCATCACCATCGTCATCGCCAACGATACTCTCATCGGGAGGGGGTCAATCTCCATCAACATCTTCACCAGCACCATCTCATCTCAAACCCAAGTTCATCTCTTGTATCCAATCTTTGTATCCAAACCTCAGATTGGTACCTGTGGGTTGCTAGTAGTGTTGATTACTCCTTGTAGTTGATGCTAGTTGTTCACTTGGTGGAAGATTATATGTTCAGATCCAATATGCATATTAATACCCCTCTGATTATGAACATGAATATGCTTTGTGAGTAGTTACGTTCGTTCCTGAGGACATGGGAGAAGTCTTGCTATTAGTAGTCGTGTGAATTTGGTATTCGTTCGATATTTTGATGAGATGTATGTTGTCATCCCTCTAGTGGTGTCATGTGAACGTCGACTACATGACACTTCACCATTGTTTGCACCTAGAGGGAGGCACTGGGAAGTAATAAGTAGATGATGGGTTGCTAGAGTGACAGAAGCTTAAACCCTAGTTTATGCGTTGCTTCATAAGGGGCTGATTTGGATCCATATGTTTCATGCTATGGTTAGGTTTACCTTAATACTTCTGTTGTAGTTGCGGATGCTTGCAATAGTGGTTAATCATAAGTGGGATGCTTGTCCAAGTAAGGACAGTACCCAAGCACCGGTCCACCCACATATCAAATTATCAAAGTACCAAATGTGAATCATATGAACGTGATGAAAACTAGCTTGATGATAATTCCCACGTGTCCTCGGGAGCGCTTTCCTGCATATAAGAGTTTGTCCAGGCTTGTCCTTTGCTACAAAAAGGATTGGGACATCTTGCTGCACCTTATTTACTTTTATTACTTGCTACTCGTTACCAATTACATTATCACAAAACTATCTGTTACCGGTAATTTCAGTGCTTACAGAGAATACCTTGCTGAAAACCGCTTATCATTTCCTTCTGCTTCTCGTTGGGTTCGACACTCTTACTTATTGAAAGGACTACGATAGATCCCCTATACTTGTGGGTCATCACATGCTCATGTTGGTGAATGGGTATCCGGCTCCGACTCCGACAATCACTCCGAAAGAAGTTATCACTCCAACTCCGAATATACTCAAGATGAAGGTGTTGCCGGTCTAGCACTTGTGTCAACCAACTCCTATGACATATTTGACTTACCAAATTAAGGAATTGGAAGATGCTTCATGGCTAAAGGTCCAAAGGTAACACACCCCGAGTATGTTATTTTAATAGTGATGAAGATGATTTGCTAGGAGATGATGATTTGCTTGTTGACAACTCTAGTTATGAAAACTATGATGAACTTGTTATTAATCTTGATAATCAAGATAAAATGAATGACGATGATAAGAAGGAGATTGGGCGTCTAACTAAAGAACTAAACACTCTTAAGTTAGCTCATGAAAATGCCTTGGAAGATCATCGAGAACTTTCGAAGACTCATGAGAAGCTACGCTTTGAAAAGGTCAACCTTGAGCAAGAGCATGAGTTCTTAAAAGCAATCAATGATGATCTTCACAAGAAAAGTTCTTCTAACATTGCCAAGCATTTACTCTTGTCTACTTACATGCCACAAGTTAAATCTAGCAACAAGAACAAGAAAGATTCTTCCTCTAGTAGTAACAACAATCATGCTAAATCCGATGTTGTTGCTTCTAGTAGTTCTCTTGATTCCACAAATGAATATCTTAGCCAAGTTAAAATTGAGCAAGAAAATAGCTTATTGAAGGGAATCATAGAGAAAGGTGTTTACAAGAGTCTTGCCGGAAGTAAGAAATTTGAGGAAATTGTACGCAAGCAAGGAAGACACCGGAAGAATCAAGGTGTTGGTTTTGAACGAAAGTTCAATGCAATGGAGTTGAGTGGGAAGAAGATCAATAGCCCAAGACGAAGTTTGTTCCTTAACAAGAGAAGTATGATCCTACTTCTTTCCAAGGAACACAAGCTCAAGATGATCTTCCACCACAAGAACACAAGCTAAAAGGCAAGGACAAGCTTCAAGAGGAGATTGATGCATTTGAAGAAGCACCAAAGGCCTTGGTCAAGTGGGTTCCCAAGACTACATCAAGTTCCACTTCATCAAGTATGACTACAACTCCAAGGATTCCCATCAAGATTGTGTGGATCCCGAAGAAATAGAACTAGAGAGTTCTTGAGGGTGACTCCGCCAACATACTTCACTCATATCATTTTGGCAAGGACAAGTGCAAACAACTTCCATATCTTGCACTAGTTCAAGGAGTCACAAACCCTCTTGTTGGTAAGACAAGGGACAAGGTAACCTAATGCATTCATGGACATCATCTCATGTGAATATCACTCTATGTCTATGGATATCCTTGTTTGTTCCTTGTGGGACTAACCCGTGTAGGTATTGAAAGTGCAACTCACTCCAAAGGATTGCTCCGAATGATCTACATCAACATTGAGCATCTACATCTTCAACACCTATGTGAAGTCATCATTGAAAAAACCCAAGGTTAGTTCATCCCTCTTAGGGTGGATATCACATCTATGGGGAGCTTTACTCTAATCAATTGAGCTAAAACAACTCTAATGATGTGAGCACAACAATGCTTTATGTAAAAGTGGCAACCCCATTTGTGCTTAAACAATGAGTATGACCTATGATCAAATGTTCTCATTTGACTCCTAAGTCAATATACTCATATATAGATGGCCTAGTCATCGCCAAATTTCTTGATAGATGCTAGAGTGATTGTGCATGCTTTGTCACATATTTCATTTGTCATTTTATTGTGTGAGCATGTTCGATGCATATTTTACTCATTCGAGGACATCCATTTGTTGCTTTGATTGTTTGGCTTTTTCTCTTTTGCCAAATGGATGGAAAAGAATGCCTAAGAACTCCCTGTAGCTATCTATGCTTTTCTCGTCTTAAACTCTATTCATGCTACATCACAAAGTTTGATCAAGTCAGATTCGAACCACTCTGTGTGAGGAGCACTTGGAGTCCCCGATTCGTCATAGACTTAAACTTCCAAAACCTCTTTGTGGATTTCGGTATGACCGAGTCATCCATTTCGGTCACACCGAGATCACTAAGTTGATCTAGGTTTTCAATCTCGGTTCAACCGATTTGAACTTTTCAGTCACACCGAGTTGCAGTAACCGCTTGTGATTCTGCATCTCGGTGCCACCGAGTTGTTCCACTCGGTCACACACACAGGGTCGGGATATATAAACCCACGGGTGAGATTTTGGAAATTTCTTCGAAACCTCTGAGCCCGCGCGTATCCTGCTCTGCCTCCTCGGGTCTCCGAGATTGTCTTCTCGCCGCCAGCGACGTCCCGCCATTGGTTTCCATCACCGTCAACGGAATTCTTCCCCTCCGTTGCCGCCGTAGCGAACTCCGCCGAAATAGGGTACGAGTTCGAACCTTTGTGCTATTATTTTAACTCCAATTCGTAGCACATTACTTCTCCATGATCATGACCACATATGCAAACAATCCATCTACTGAAAACTTCCTTTAGATTAGACTGGATTTGAAGATTTAGAGTTAGGTCTCCGCCGAACTCATCTCGGACCGACCGAATTGTAGAAATCGGTCTCACCGATTTGACTTAGGCCATTGCACTTGCACTTTCAGTCTGACCGAAAAATGCAAATCGGTGTGACCGAGTTTGATTCTCTATGAAACCCTAGCAGTCTCGGTGCCACCAAACTGTGACTCGGTCTGACCGAGTTCACTAGTTTAGGTTCCAAAAGCTTCTTTGGTATCACCGAGTTTACGAATCGGTAGCTCCGAAATGCTTTCTGTGGAGATCTAAAACTAGGTTTTTAAGTCATCTGTTTGGTAAAAATTCTGCACTTTGTGATGCTCATCCACTCTACCTCATCTATATCTATTCACAGGGTCTGCTGTCAGTAAGTTTGTAGAGATGTCTGATCAAAGTGAAAGTCGGAATAGGTCTGAGGAACATGTGCAGATGAGTGAGCGCTCAGATCCCTCTAGCACTTCTGATGATGGCAGCAGGAGCACACCAAGTAACTTGCCCAAAGCAGCAACCAGGTCAAGGAACAAGAAAATCTCAGATTCTGAAGATGAGGACTATGTGGCTGTTGAGGAGGAAGTCGGCTCCAAGAAGAAGGTGCTGAAGAAAGAATATGGGTCAACTACTACAACTAAGCCTGGCTTGCACAAGAAGGCTGAGGGAGTCCTGGATTAGGGGGTCTCCGGACAGCCGGATTATATCCTTTGGCCGGACTGTTGGCCTATGAAGATACAAGATTGAAGACTTCGTCTCGTGTCCGGATGGGACTCTACTTGGCGTGAAAGGCAAGCTAGGCAATACGGATATGGATATCTCCTCTTTTTGTAACCGACCTTATGTAACCCTAACCCTCTCCGGTGTCTATATAAACCGTAGGGTTTTAGTCCATAGGACACAACGACAACATACAATCATACCATAGGCCAGCTTCTAGGTTTTAGCCTCTCTGATCTCGTGGTAGATCTACTCTTGTACTACCCATATCATCAATATTAATCAAGCAGGACGTAGGGTTTTACCTCCATCAAGAGGGCCCGAACCTAGGTAAAACATCATGTTCCCTGCCTCCTGTTACCATCCGCCTTAGACGCACAGTTCGGGACCCCCTACCCGAGATCCGCCGGTTTTGACACCGACATTGGTGCTTTCATTGAGAGTTCCTCTGTTTCGTCGCCGTTAGGCTTGATGGATCCTACTATCATCGATAGTGATGCATTCCAGGGTGAGACTTTCCTCCCCGGACAGATCTTTGTGTTCGGCGGCTTTGCACTGCGGGCCAATTCGCTTGGCCATTTGGAGCAGATTGAAAGCTACGCCCCTGGCCACCAGGTCAAGTTTGGAAGCTTAAACTACACGGCCGACCTCCGCGGAGACTTGATCTGCGACGGATTCGAGCCTCTGCCTTGTGCGTCACGCGGTCACGATGAGTACGATTTAGCTCTACCATCAGACAGTGTTCTGGAGATCGCACCGGCAGCCGCTCCGACCCTCAATTCGGAGCCAGTTGCATCGTCCATGGACGGGTGGATGGACCCCGCCATGGAGGCCTTACCCTTAGCGGCGGTCGAGCCGAACATCGACCTTACCTTGCACGAGAGCCGTATTGTCAAACTGCCGGATCTTTCTCCGGCCACGGACTCCGAACCGCCTGCGCTCGTTCCTATTGAATCCGATTGGGCGCCGATCATGGAGTTTACCTCCGCGGATATTTTTCAGCACTCGCCCCTTGGCAACATACTGAACACATTAAGGTCCCTCTCCTTGTCAGGAGGATCCTGGCCGAACTATATCCGGCAGGGATTGGGATGCGGATGACGAAGAAATTTGCCGCCCACCCACCACCCACTTAGTAGCCACTGTCGATGACTTAACCGACATGCTCGACCTTGACTCTGAAGACATCAACGGTATGGACGACGATGCAGGAGACGAACAGGAACCACTGCCCACAGGGCACTACACGCCCACTTCTCCACATGACGTATACATGGTGAACACACCAAAAGAAAACGACGACGAGGAACGGAAGGACGCAACGAAGGGTTGTCCCCTCGAGAAGCAGTCAAAGCGGCGGCGTAAGCGCCACTCCAAATCTCGCCTCGACAGAAACAATGATCATATAGACCCAGCGTTAGAGCAGGGTGAACCATCGCCGGATCACGGCAATACAAAGAATCAAACCAAACAACCTAACTCTGTTCAAGATAATAGTCCGGACGACCTCACACCGGACAGACACCCGGAGCAACAGAATGCCCGTCAAAGGCTTGTTGCCACCACGAGAAGTCTAAAAAAGCAGAAGCAAAGACTCAAGGCTGCACAAGACACACTCGGAATCAGATGGAGCAAAGTACTCAACGCAGCAGCGAAGTACGGCGGTAATCGCCCCACCAAGAGCTACCCGAAGCGGAAGTTTCTACCCAAATTCGATGAGGAGGCCTTAGATCCCCCGCAACCAAAAATCAAAACGGCCACCTAGCCGGATAGACGACCTCACGGCCAACATAGAGCAGTAAACAACGCCACACATAAGCCAATACGCGATCCACGCGAGGGCTCGCATCAAAAGGATGGCGCAACCAGATCCATCTATGGACCACGCAAGCGCGCTCCAGCATACGATGCAACACAACAAACATCCGAACAACGCGGTACACCCAGATACAGGGGTGCTGCACGCCCCCTATGTTTAACCGATGAGGTGCTGGACCATGAATTTCCAGAAGGATTCAAACCCGTAAACATAGAGGCATACGATGGACAACAGACCCTGGGGTCTGGATTGAGGACTATATCCTCCATATCCATATGGCTCGAGGAGACGATCTCCAGCCATCAAGTACTTACCCCTCAAGCTCAAAGGGCCAGCTCGGCACTGGCTTAAAAGCCTCCCCGAAAACTCCACTGGAAGCTGGGAAGATCTCGAAGACGCTTTTCGGGCAAATTTTCAAGGGACTTATGTCCGACCCCCGGATGCGGACGATTTGAGTCATATAACTCAACAGCCCGGAGAGTCAGCCCGAAAGCTTTGGAATAGGTTTCTTGCTAAAAAGATCCATATAGTTGACTGTTCGGACACCGAAGCCTTGGCAGCTTTTAAACATAGCGTCCGCGACGAATGGCTTGCCAGACACCTCGGCCAAGAAAAGCCGAGAACAATGGCAGCATTAACAAGCCTCATGACCCGCTTTTGCGCGGGTGAGGACAGCTGGCTAGCCAGATGCAGCACCAGCGACCCAAGTACATCCGAAGTTAGAGATGAAAACAGGAAATCACGACGCAGCAAAAATAATAAGCGGAATAAAGAAGACAACCCGAAGAGCACGGCGGTAAACGCCGGATTCAGAAGCTCTCGGCCAGGTCAGCAAAAGCCGCCCTCTAAAGGCGCCAGAGATGAACTGTCCAGCCTCAACAAAATTCTGGACCAAATATGTCAGATCCATAGCACCCCTGGTAAACCCGCTAATCATACCCACAGAGAATGTTGGGTCTTCAAGCAGTCCGGCAAGCTCAACGCCGTACACAAGGGGGAGGATACACCAAGCGAAGACGAGGATGAGCCTCTCAAGCAAGACACTGGGGAACAAAAGAAATTTCCACCAGAAGTCAAAACAGTAAACGTGTTACACGTGATCAAGGGGAGAAACAAAGCGGCACTCCCAGATAAATATGCCCAAGGGCCTATCACCGCGGAGTCCTGCCACTGGTCGTTTCAACCGATCACTTTTGACCATCGGGATTACTCAGCAAGTATCCGGCGTGCAGGATGGGCTGCCTTGGTATTAGACCCAATAATTGACGGATACCACTCACACGAGTCCTGATGGACGGTGGCAGCAGTCTAAACCTGATATATCAGGACACAATCCGCAAAATGGGGATAGACCCAACGAAAATTTGCCTCAGCAATACTACCGTTAAAGGAGTAACGCCAGGCCCAGGGGCTCATTGCACGGGCTCCCTGCTACTAGAAGTTATATTCGGCTTCCCCGATAACTTCCGTAGCGAAAATTTAACCTTCCACATTGCTTCGTTCCAAAGTGGCTATCAAGCACTACTTGGACGCGAAGCTTTCGCTCGCTTTAATGCAATACCGCATTACGCTTCCCTCACGCTTAAGATGCCCGGTCCACGTGGCATCATTACAGTAAATGGAAATATTGAGCGATCCCTGCGCGCGAGGAGGGTGCGGCTGCCTCGGCAGCGGCACACTAAAACGACCTCACCAACTAAAGTATTCGATAGGTCGTCAAGACCATGGACACGGTTAGACGAGTCCGGCGCAGCTATATGAAATTCGTACAGGTTTGATGGCCACACCCCTATCACAAACACAACGGGCTCAACGCGCGCAGACAAGTGGCAATTTTTACTCATCTTGAAATTTACATGGTTTCTTTAAAACCTACCTTTTTGCACGACAACTTTTCACCTAAGTTCCTCTCTTTTACAGATGACCACCGTGCTACACCCGTCCAGGATACGGCACAACAGAGACACAGGCGCAGACGTGCAGCAGGGACCCGTCCCAAGGATTCTTTTTAGATTAAGACCCTGCGTCAACCTTTTTTACTGTCTCTTGTTGATACACATCCCTCGGATTCTCAGTACAATTGAGAAGGATGCTGGCGTCTTGGCATGTGGCCACGTCAGAATAATGCACGTACCTGGACACCAGGGACTTCTTACAAAGGGCACTATTTAGGCCCGGTTTATACCATAAAGACCGAATACCTTAGGGAGTGTTCGGCGTCGCGAGTTTGGCCTTATATGCATCAGCTCCGAATCATGTCTTTGGTCAAATGTTGGGTTTGCCCGGCTCCTATGTTTTGGTACCTTACGTTCCGCTCTATCGGCTAAGGTAGCACTAGGAGAACTACTATGATTGTGCCCCGGGTCATTCGGACGAGCACCTCAGTAGAGAAAGCCGAAAACTGACTGTCATGATATAGCGTGAGACTGGTCAACCACTCGATGACCTATCAGAATGTTAGAATTCCTCCGCCTTAATGAAGGGCCGTTTTCCGGCCAGGCATGTACGCGCCCGAATTCGGGAGAGTGCGGAACCACCAGGGGCTATATAGTAGCCCCACCGTCAAACTCCTATGGCTAAGTGAAAGTGTTAAAGCATTATAGTCTGGTTGCCTCATTTGCTGCGCTATCACCTCCTTAATAGGGCCAAGACGTTGGGTTAAGTGTGAACATGCGTCTTCTGCGAACACCTCCGCATTATATGCGTGGGGGCTGAAGTCGATGACTGCAATCTTTCAGGTTATACACATGTATACATAAGCGGCCGCACATGAGGCATCATAATTACTTTCAGGCAAAGTAGTATAAACACAGCCTTAATAAATTTCATAAAAACATTGTGTTTACAATGGGAATACATGTCACTCAAACATAATATTCTTCGAGCTATGGGCCTCTATCAAACAAGCACCCTCGAGAACCTCTTCGAAATAGTGCTCGGCAGCAACTCGGCCTATGGCCGAACCCTGCTCCGCGATAGTGGTAGCATCCATCTCCGCCCAGTATGCTTTAACACGGGCAAGGGCCATCCACGAGCCTTCTATGCATGCCGACCTCTTCATCGCATTGATGCGCGGCACCGCACCAAGGAACTGCTGCACTAAGCTGAAATAGTTGTTCGTCTTCGGCTTTTCCGGCCACAGCTGATCCACGACAGACCTCATGGCGAGTACGGACAACCTATTGAGTTCGGCCCATTCGGCTAGCTGATCAGTCAATGGAAGCGAACGCTCTGGAACGTTGAATTGCGACTAGAACAGCTTGTCCACTTCGCGATGTGTTTGACCTTGGAAGTATTTGGCCGCATCGGGAGCGCTCGCCGCCAAGTCCATATATGCGTCTGCCGAACTCCACAGCCGACCCAGACGGGCATACCGTGGATCTCTGAACTTCCTCCGCAACATGAAGGGCTTCCCAGCCGCAATATCCCCGGCTTCACGCAGCTCCTCCTTCTTCGCTCTCATAGCGGAGCGGATGTCTTTGGTTGTCATCGTGGCCTTTTCAAGGTCCGTCGCTTTCACTCGGTTTTCTTCTACAATGAATTGGCAACGGTCGGCAGTGTCTTTTAACTTTACAGCCATCTTGGCCATTTTTTCTTTGCTCTCGCAATGCGCGGCCTTCTCGTCCCTCAACTCTCCGGTCGCCTTCAAAGCAGCCGCATTACTACTCTTTGCTTGTTGTTTGGCTCGGGCAAGTTCCGCCCGAAGGGTCTCCACGGTGGCAGCTCCATCTGCAGTCACAACATATTAAAGATACTGGCATCATGCTGCTCTTACTATGTGACAATCACCAAAAAGCATTACTTACCCTATGCCTCATCAAGCCGCTTGATAACAAGCTTGATGTCGGCATCTGCCGCATCCAGTTGCCGCTTTAGTTCGGCAAACTCATTAGTCCGGCTAGCCACCGGAGCTTCCACCACCTGCACATAAAGGCGGTTTGGTTACTACCTGGGACTACGATCCTCTGTTCGCCGCTATTCTCGACGACAACCAGAGTCTCAGGGGCTACTATCTACACAGGGCACACCTAAAAATGTGCGGTACTATCAAAAAGTATCACGTACCTCAAAGCCTGTCAGTAGACTCATAAAGGCTTCATGCAATCCGCTTTCGGCGGACAAAATTCTTTCCATCACCGTACCCATTAACGAACGGTGTTCTTCTGAGATGGCCGCTCGCTCCAACAGCTCCCTCAGTGCGTCCGACTGCATACCAGACGGTGCCAGACTCTTTTGTTTGCTCTCTTCAAGAGCCAGACGCTGAGGACTTCGGGCGACTATAGGATTATCTTCTGGCCTCACCGGATCTGGGGAGGCCCTCCGTGACGACACTTCAAGGTCGACCGCTTCTTGAGCGGGGGAGTCCGGGGGAGGCGTTTCGCTCTCCATCATCTCTGGAAGAAGATCCCCCGAAGACGAGCTCTGCTGAGAAGGGCTAAGATCTGAACTGCAAGATAAATGCTTCGGTTATTTTCCTCAGAAGTGAAGTAGTAATATCTTCACTATTAAAGTACTTTTTGATTACTTACAGCTCGTTAGAGGGCAGATCCCCGCATGGACTTTGTGTGGCAAGAGCACCTATCAAAGTGGGACCCCCTGGTGGAAACTTCTTCTCCCATTTGGAAACTGTGGTTTCCGGATCTTCAGGGGTAGTCCTCTTCCTTCCCCGGGGTGAGAGAATGCCAGATTCCTCCCCTGGGTTATCCTCCCTCACCGAGGCACCCGTTCCCTCGGTCGGAATGGGTAGCGGTGGAGGCCCGCTTTCGCCCCCTTTATTCCCCCCTTTATCTTCCTATGAGGGCTCCGGGCAAGGTGCTAGCTCGAGCATCTTTTCCTGCACCGGATTCTCCAAGCCTTTCGGAAGGGGGGCCGAACACCGGATCATCTTCGCCTTTGTTATCTAGTCCTGGTCAAAGAGCGATTTCTCAGAATGACGTCATGATAAATGAAAGACGGTGTGTTCGGCTAGAGGATAACTTACTTGGTCGGCGGTGCGGTTGCTGCTCAGGCCCACATCCTCGGTAGTGTCCGGACACTCTATCTGGGGTCCGAAGAATGATTTATACATCTCCTCGTGCGTCAGGCCGAGGAAATTCTGAATAGCGCGCGGTCCTTCTGGGTTGAACTCCCACATGCGGAGGGGCCGGCGTTTGCATGGCTAGATTCGTCAAACCAGCATGACTTGCATTACCATAATCAAACTAAAATCTCCTTCGAAGAGATCTCGAATGCGGCTCTGCAGTACAGGCACGTCCTTGGCTGGACCCCGGCTCAGCCCTCTGCTAATCCATGACATCAGTTGTGGTGGAGGGCCTGAGCGGAAAGCAGGGGCAGCCGCCCACTTGGCACTTCTGGGAGCTGTGATGTAAAACCACTCCCGTTGCCATAATCCGGACACCTCTGGAATGGAACCCTTTGGCCATGGAGCTCCAGCGATCTTGCTTATTAATGCGCCTCCGCACGCTACATGCTGCCCCTCGACCATCTTCGGCTTCACATCAAAGGTCTTGAGCCACAGGCCGAAGTGAGGGGTAATGCGGAGGAAGGCCTCACATACGACAATAAATGCCGAGATATGGAGAAAGGAGTCCGGGGCTAGATCGTGGAAATCTAGCCCGTAATAAAACATCAACCCCCTAACGAAGGGATCCAGAGTGAGGCCTAGACCTCGGAGGAAGTGGGAGATGAACACGACGTCTTCGTTGGGTTCAGGAGTAGGGACGACCTGCCCTCGGCAGGCAGCCGATGCGAAACCTCGGCGGTCAGGTATCTGGCCTCCCTCAACTTCTTGATGTCTTCTTCCGTAACGGAGGAGGGCATCCACCGGCCTTGAAGGCTAGATCCGGACATGATTGAAGGTCCGGAGCACCTGACCTGGGCTTTGGGTGTTAGAACTCGAGGCGGGGGAAGGATTCGATTGAGCACGGGAGGGAAAAAAGTAAAAGCCTTGTCCCTTTATAAAGAGGGTGAATATCAAGCGTCCTCTCCGTAGCCGTTTGGGACTTGCCTATAATCTAGGAGTCCTAGACACGGTTGGGTTACCCACGACCGTATTGATGAGAATCCCGTAATTAGGGGAACACGATCTCTGCTTTGACAAGACGTGTCAAAAAACTGCCTCGCGTTATGTGCGGGGCTAGTTAAAGGAAACGGTTCGAATAATCACCGGGCCATGGCATAAGGTCGTGTTGCCAAAACAAGTCAGCAAATTAGATCTGTGGAAATATTATTCTCTCTACGGTGGTATGTGGAACTTATTTTGCAGGGTCGGACACTATCCTTGTATTCAAATTCTTCCGTGATGTATTCGGAGGAGGAACCCGCCTTGCAATGCCGAAGACAATACTGCGCGCCGGACTCATCGTCATTGAAGCCTGGTTCAGGGGCTACTGAGGGAGTCCTGGATTAGGGGGTCTCCGGACAGCCGGACTATATCCTTTGGCCGGACTGTTAGACTATGAAGATACAAGATTGAAGACTTCGTCTCGTGTCCGGATGGGACTCTACTTGGCGTGGAAGGCAAGCTAGGCATACGGATATGGATATCTCCTCCTTTGTAACCGACCTTGTGTAACCCTAGCCCTCTCCGGTGTCTATATAAACCGGAGGGTTTTAGTCCGTAGGACAACAACATACAATCATACCATAGGCTAGCTTCTAGGGTTTAGCCTCTCTAATCTCGTGGTAGATCTACTCTTGTACTACCCATATCATCAATATTAATCAAGCAGGACGTAGGGTTTTACCCATCAAGAGGGCCCGAACCTGGGTAAAACATCGTGTTCCCTGCCTCTTGTTACCATCCGCCTTAGACGCACAGTTCAGGACCCCCTACCCGAGATCCGCCGATTTTGACACCAACAAAGGCCCCTGCCAAGAGGGTGCCAACCTCAAAGGTTAGAGCCTCAACTACTGAAACCTCCAAGCCAACTGGAGAGGCTGTTGGAGAAGGAAAGAAGAGGAAGGAAAGGGTCAAGAAGACCACTACTAGAGTGCTTGGTAGATCCTCCATTATGAGAGATCCAGAAGGAGAGGAAGAGGAAGAGAATGCTGCTCCAACACCCAAAGCTCAGAAGCTTATGGGAGATGCAATTAAGTCAGGGGCTGCAACATCTAAGCCCAAGTCTGCTCCCAAAGCTCAAGCTCAGAAACCCCCAAAGCCCAAGAGAAATACCAGAAGTATACCTGCTAAGGAAAAGAACAAGGCCCTAGTGCCTCAAGATGAAGAAGAGGAAGATGATTCACTTGTTTTGAGGAAGTTGAAGCCCAAGATTCCTGACCATAATGATGCTCATCCAGTCGCTGAGGACATGCACATCACGAAAGATGCACGACTGAGATTGTGGAGAGAGACTGATCCCTATGCTATTAGGAGGAGGACTGCAGTTGATTACAGGTTTCACACAAAAGAATAGCAAGACTTCTATGAGACAATTTTGCTCGACAAGAAGCCCATTGTTTGTGACATGAGATGGGTTGATTGGGAATACATCAAGGAGAATGAAGATTACTTCCCAGGAGTATATGACAGCTTCAAAGCATGTGGAGTAGATGAGTTTGTTGGACAAAAGCTCACAAAATGGAATGATGAGCTGATCATGAAGTTTTATTCAACTTCTCATTTCTATCCAGATGGGAGGATAGTTTGGATGTCTGAAGGTACTAGGTACCAATCCACGGTGCAAGAATGGGCCAAGCTAATCAATGCCCCAGAGGAACATGAGGATGACTTGGATGTGTATGCCAAGAAGAAGAAAGACTACAACTCCATGGCAAACATGTACAAAGAGATCCATGATAAAGCTTTGGAGACTCACAAGTTTGGATCTATACATTTCCTGTTGTATGGTCTGCCTACCATCAACTAGATCTTAAGGCACACATTGCTACCCAAGTCAGAAGATCACAAGATGATCAGAGGACACTGAGGGAGTCCTGGATTAGGGGGTCTCCAAACAGCCGGACTATATCCTTCGGCCGGACTGTTGGGCCATGAAGATACAAGATTGAAGACTTCGTCCCGTGTCCGGATGGGACTCTCCTTGGCGTGGAAGGCAAGCTAGGCAATACGGATATGTAGATCTAATCCCTTGTAACCGACTTTGTGTAACCCTAGCCCCCTCCGGTGTCTATATAAACCGGAGGGTTTAGTCCGTAGGACAACATATAATCATACCATAGGCTAGCTTCTAGGGTTTAGCCTCTACGATCTTGTGGTAGATCGACTCTTGTAATACTCATATCATCAAGAACAATCAAGCAGGACGTAGGGTATTACCTCCATCAAGAGGGACCGAACCTGGGTAAACACCATGTCCCCTGCTTCTTGTTACCATCCGCCTTAGACGCAATCAAATAGATTGTCCCAAGGGCGCCATATTCTAGGAGCCCAAGTTATGCTATTGAAAATTCGTTCCTCTAGCAGTTCCGGTTCGGGACCCCCTACCCGAGATCCGCCGGTTTTGACACCGACATTGGTGCTTTCATTGAGAGTTCCACTCTGTCGTCACCATAAGGCTTGATGGCTCCTTCAATCATCGATAGCGATGCGGTCCAGGGTGAGGTTTTCCTCCCCAGACAGATCTTTATATTCGGCGGCTTTGCATTGCGGGCCAATTCGCTTGGCCACTTGGAGCAGATCCAGAGCTACGCCCCTGGCCATCAGGTCAGATTCGGAAACTTAAACTACACTGCCGACATCCGCGGAGACTTGATCTTTGACGGATTCGAGCCCGTGTCAGGTGTGCTGCACAGTCACGACGAGCACGACGTAACTCTCTCGTTGGACAGTGTTCGGGAGATCGCATCTGCAACTACTCCGGCCTTCAATCCGGAGCAAATTGCGCCATCCAAGGACGGAGGGATAGACCCCGCCATGGAGGCCGCACTCTCAGTGGCGATAGATCCGGATACTGACTTCACCTCTTACAAGAACCGTGTCGCCGAACCACTGGATTCACCTCCGGCCACGGACTCCGAGCCGCTTACATCTGTGCCCGTCGAATCCGACTAGGCGCCGATCATGGAGTTCACCTCCACGGATATCTTTCAGCACTCGCCCTTCGGCGATGTGCTAAATTCATTGAGGTCCCTCTCCCTGTCAGGAGAACCTTGGCCGAACTATGTCTGGCTAGAATGG
Organism: Triticum aestivum; assembly: GCF_018294505.1. NCBI lineage: Eukaryota > Viridiplantae > Streptophyta > Magnoliopsida > Poales > Poaceae > Triticum > Triticum aestivum. The sequence continues at coordinate 143,538,170 of NC_057800.1, forward strand.
GATGTGGACGATGAAGAAATTCACTGCCCACCCACCACCCACTTATCCACTATCGACGACTTAACCGACATGCTCAACTTCGACTCCGAAGACATCGACGACATGGACGAAGATGCAGGAGACGACCAGAAACCAGCGCCCACAGGGCGCCGGACAGCCACTTCATCACATGACATATACATGGTGAATACACCCAAAGAAGGCAATGGCGAAGAGACAGCGGAGGATGGCCCCTCCAAGAAGCAACCCAAGCACCGACATCAGCGGCGCCGCTCTAAGTCCCGCCATAGCAAAAACAGCGATAACAGCGCAAGAGAAAATAACACTCCAGGCGACTCCAGAGGAAACGACGACCACATTGCCCCAACGGCAGAGCACGATGAGGCTGCAAGCGGCGAACATAGTACGGATCCGACGTCCGAACACGGCGACGCCGAGGATAACCCTCATCAAACCCCATCTGGGGAGGAAAACAGTCCGGACGAAGATGCACACATCATCCCGGAAATGCACTTGGAGCAAGAGAACCTCCGCATAAGGCTTATTTCCACAGCGAGGAGTCTGAAGAAGCAGAAGCAAAGGCTAAAGGCCGCACAAAACACACTCAACAGCAGGTGGAACAAAGTGCTCGACAGCGAAGCAAAGTATGGTGGAAGTTACCACACAAAGAGCTTCCAAAGCGCAAGTTGTTACCTGAATTCAACGACGAGGCCCTAGAGCCCACACAGCCAAATAATGAAACGGCCAGCTGGCCGGATCCACCACCTTGTGACCACGATAGAGAGGCTCACAAAGTCACACATAAGTCAACACCCGATCTACGTGAGGACTTGCACCAAAAATCCGGTACGACCAGATCCATCTATGGATCTAGGAAGCGCCCTCCAGCACAAAATCGAAACAGAATATTACAACCATCCGAACGCCATGGTACGTCCAAGTACAGGGGTGCCGCACACCCCCTATGTTTCACCGATGAGGTGCTGGACCACGAATTCCCAGAAGGATTCAAACCAGTGAACATAGAAGCGTACGACGGGACCACAGACCCTGGGGTCTGGATTGAGGACTTTATCATCCATATCCATATGGCTTGAGGAGACGATCTCCATGCCATTAAATACTAGCCCCTCAAGCTTAAAGGACCAGCTCGGCACTGGCTGAAAAGCCTCCCCGAAAACTCAATTGGAAGTTGGGAGGAGCTCGAGGACGCTTTTCGGGATAATTTTCAAGGGACCTACGTCCGACCTCCAGATGCATACGATTTAAGTCATATAATTCAATAGTCCGGAGATTCTGCCCGAAAGCTTTGGAACATGTTTCTCACCAAAAAGAACCAAATCATCGACTGTCCGGACTCCGAAGCCTTAGCAGCTTTCAAACACAATGTCCGAGACGAATGGCTCGCTAGACACCTCGGCTAAGAAAAACCGAGAACAATGGCAGCTCTAACAAGTCTCGTGACCTACTTTTGCGCGGGCGAAGACAGCTAGTTAGCCCATAGTAGCACCAGCGACCCAAGCACATCCGAAGTCAGGGATGGCAATGGAAAACCACGACGCAATAAAAACAAGCGTCGAAATAAAGAAGATAGCCCAGATAATATGGCGGTAAACGCCGGATTCAGGGGCTCTCGACCAGGTCAGCGGAAAAAGCCTTTCAAAGGCAGCGGAGACGGACCGTCTGGCCTAAACAAGATTCTTGACAAAATATGTCAGATTCATGGCACCTCGATAAACCTGCAAATCGCACCCACAGAGAATGTTGGGTCTTCAAGCAGGCCGGTAAGCTAAACGCCTAACACAAGGGGGGAGACACCAAGCGAAGACGAGGACAAGCCTCGCCAGCAAAGCATCGGAGGACAGAAAAAATTCCCACCAGAGGTTAAAATAGTCAACCTAATCCATGTGACAAAAAGGAGAAGCAAACATGCACTCTGAGACAGAGGCGCCATAGAGCCCGTCACCCCTAGGTTCAACCCCTGGTTGGCCTGCCCGATCACTTTTGATCGCGGGGATCACGAAGGATTGGTTGCCTTGGTGTTAGACCCAATAATAAATGGATATCATCTCACACGAGTCCTCATGGACGACGGCAGTGGTCTAAATCTGATATATATCAGGACACAGTCCGCAAAATGGGGATAGACCCGACAAAAATAAGCCACCATACTACTACCTTCAAGGGAGTAATACCAGGCCTAGAGGCCCGCTGCACGGGCTCTCTATTACTAGAGGTTGTATTTGGTTCTTCCGACAACTTCCGAAGCGAAAGGTTAACTTTTTACATCGCTCCATTCCGAAGTGGCTATCAGGCACTACTCGGAAGAGCGGCCTTCGCTCGTTTTAATGCAATCCCGCATTACGCTTCTCTCAAGCTTAAGATGCCCGGTCCACGTGGCACCATCACAGTTAGTGGAAATACTGAGCTTGCTCTACACGCGGAAGAATGTGCGGCAGCTTTAGCCGCCGAGCACTAGACGACCTCTCCAACCAGAAAAAATGATAGGTCGTCAAGACCACGGACATGGTTAGACGAGTCCGGTGCACCACTACATATACATGAGATTGGTTTGATGATCAAGCCCTCGTAGACGGTACTAGGGGCTTCCCGCGTGTAATCAGGGCTAGTCCGGCTCAACTTTACTTATCTTAAATTTTAATGGTTTGTTGACAATAACCAATTTTCTGGCACGACAACTTTCACCTAAGTTCTTCTCTTTTACAGATGACAATCGTGCTACACCCGTCCAGGACACGGCACAATGGAGACACGGGCGCAGACATGCAGCAGGGACCCGCTCAAAGGTTTCTTTTTAGATTAAGACCCTGCGTAAACCTTTTTTACTGTCTCTTGTTGTTCACATCCTCCGGATACTCAATACAACCGAGAAGGATGGCGATATTTGGCATGTGGCCATGTCAAGATATTGCACGTACCTGGACACCCGGGGTTTATTATTAAGGGCATTGTTCAGCCCGGCATATGTTATAAAGACCGAATACCTTAGGGAGTGTTCGGCGTCGCGAGTTTGGCCTTATATGTGTGAATAGGCGTTTTTTGCGAACACCCCCGCATTATATGTGTGGGGGCGGAAGCCGACGACTGCAAACTTTCAGGTTATATACATATATACATAAACGGCCGCACGGGAGGCTTCATAATACTTTCAGGCAAAAGTATAAACACAGCCTTCATAACTCAATAAAACATTGTTTTTACAATTGGAGTACATGTCACTAGAACATAATATTCTTCGAGCACTGAGCCTCTATCGAACGAGCGCCTTCAAGAACTTCTTCAAAGTAGTGCTCGGCAGCCACTCGACCCACGGCCGAACCCTGTGTTGCAACAGTGGTGGCCTCCATCTCTACCCCGTATGTCTTGACATGGGTAAAGGCCATCTGGCCACCCTCTATGCGCGCCGACCTCTTCATAGCATCAATGTGCGGCACAACACCGAGGAATTGTTGCACCAAACTAAAGTAACTATTCGGCCTTGGCCCTCCCGGCTATAGATGATCCACAACGGACCTCATGGCGAGTCCGGACAACCTATGGAGCTCGGCCCACTTGGCCATTTGCTCATTCAGCAGCAGCGGACGCACTGGAGCATGGAACTGTGACCAGAACAACTTTTCCACTTCATGATCTCCTTGATCCTTGAAGTACTCGGCCGCATCAGCAGCACTTGCCGCCAAATCCACGTAGGCGTCCGCAGAACTCCATAGTTGATCAAGAGGAGCATACTTCGGATCTCTGAACTTAGTCCGCAACAAGAAGGGCTTCCCGGGCATGATATCCGCAGCTTGATGCAGCTCCTCCTTCGTCGCTCTGATTTTAGAGCGGGCTTCCTTGGCTTCTACCATGGCCTTCTCTAGGTCCATCGCCCTCGCTCGGCTTTCGTCTTCAAGAAGCTAGTAACGGTTAGCGGCATCTTTCAACTCAATGGCCATCTTGGCTATCCTTTCCTTGCTCTGGTGATGCACGGACTGTTCAGCTCGCAGCTCTTCGACCGCCCTTAGAGCGGCTGCATCGCTATTCCTTGCTTGTTCCTTGGCCCGGGCAAGCTCTGCCTGAAGGGTCTCCACGGTGGCAGCTCCATCTGCAGTCACTACATATTAAAGATATTGGCATCCTGCTCCTCTTACTATGCGTTGATCACCAGAGAAATCACTTACCCTGTGCCTCATCAAGCCGCTTGTTGACAAGCACGATGTCGGCATCTGCCGCATCAAGTTGCCGCTTTAGCTCGGCAAACCCATCAGTCCGGCTAGCCACCGGAGCTTCAGCCACCTGCACATAAAGGCCGTCTGGTTATTACCTGGGACTATGATCCTCTGTTTGCCGCCGTTTTCGACGATAACCAGAGTCTCAAGGGCTACTATCTACATAGGGCACACCTAATGTGTGCGGTACTGTCAAAAACATACACTATTTCACGTACCTCAAAGCCTTTCAGCAGACTCATAAAAGCTTCATGCAATCCGCTTTCAGCGGATAAAATCCTTTCAACTACCGTACTCATTAGCGTACGATGCGCTTCTGAGATGGCAGCTTCCTCCAGAAGATCCTTCAGTGCGTCCGACCGCACACTATACGGTTCCGGACTCTTGTTGTTGCTCTCTTTAGGAGCCGAATACTGTCGACTCCGGGTGGCTAAGGGATTACCCCCTGGCCTTGGCGGATCAGGAGAAACCCTCCACGACGAAACTTTAGGGTCGCCCGCCTCATGAGGTGGGTGGCAGGGGGAGGTGTTTCGCTCTCCATCATCTCGAGAAGAATATCCCCCAAAGACGAACTCTGTCGAGAAGGGCTATGATCCGAACTACAAGATATAAGCATCGGTTATTGTCTTCAGAAGTAAGGTAGGATATTTTCACTACTAAGTACTTTTTGATTACTTACAGCTCGGTAGAGGGCTGATTCCCTTGCGGACATTGTGCGGCAAGGGTACCCCCCGGGGCAGGACCCTCTGGCGAAGATTTCTTCCCTCATTTGGAAACCTCTGTTTCCGGATCTTCAGAGGTGGTCCTCTTCCTTCCCCGGGGAGAGGGAATGTCAGATTCTTCTCCCTGGTTGTCCTCCTTCGCGGAGGCGCTCGTTCCCCCGGTTGGGGCAAGTTATGAAACCAAGGTATCGAACCAGTAGGAGAACCAAGCAACACAACGTAAGTAGCACCTGTACACAAATAACAACACCTCGCAACCTGACGTGTTAAAGGGGTTGCCAATCCCTTCCGGGGTATGGCGCCTCAAGAAAGGCAAACGAACGTGAGGTAAATTGTAGTAGATTGATAGATCGAACGCCAAATAAAATAAATTACAGTAAGGTATTTTACGAATTTTGGTATAATAGATCTGAATAAAAATGCAAAGGAAAATTAGATCGCAAGGCAAATATATGAGAAAGAAGACCCGGGGGTCGTAGGTTTCACTAGTGGCTTCTCTCGAGAAAAATAGCAAATGGTGGGTAAACAAATTACTGTTGGGCAATTGATAGAACTTCAAATAATTATGACGATATACAGGTAATGATCATTACATAGGCATCACGTCAAAGATTAGTAGAGTGACTCCTGCCTACATCTACAACTATTACTGCACACATCGACCGCTATCCAGCATGCATCTAGTGTATTAAGTTCATGGAAAATGGAGTAATGCAATAAGAACGATGATGTGATATAGACAAGATCTGTTTATCTATGTGGCGGTAGATATAGATCTCATCTTTTTATCCTTAGTGGCAACGATACATACGTGTCGGTTCCCTTTCTGTCACTGGGATCAAGCACCGTAAGATCGAACCCACTACCGGGCACCTCTTCCCATTGCAAGATAAATAGATCAAGTTGGCCAGACAAAACCCAAATATCAGAGAAGAAATACGAGGCTATAAGAGATCATGCATAAAGGAGATCAAAGAAACCCAAATACTTACATGGATATAAAAACATAGATCTGATCATAAACTCGAAGTTCATTGATCCCAACAAACACACCGCAAAAAGAGTTATATCATATGGATCTCTAAGAGTCCATTGTATTGAGGATCAAGAGAGAGAGATGAAGCCATCTAGCTACTAACTACGGACCCGAAGGTCTTCAAAGAACTACTCACGCATCATGGGAGAGGCACCAATGGAAGTGGTGAACCCCTCCGTGATGGTGTCTAGATTGGATCTGGTGATTCTGGACTCTGCGGCGGCTGGATGGATATTTCATCGACTCCCTAGGGTTCTTGTATTTTTGGGGTATTTATAGAGCAAAGAGGCAGTCCAGGGGCCCCCCCGAGGTGGGCACAACCCACCAGGGCACGCCAGGGCCTCCCTGGCACGCCCTGGTGGGTTATGCCCCCCTCGGGGCACCCCCAGGTGCAACCATGGCCCATTTCCTTCCTTATGGCCCATAAAAAATATCTGTAAAGTTTCATGGCATTTGTACTCTGTTTGATATTGATTTTCTGCGATGTAAAAAACATGAAAAAACATCAACTGGCACTTGGCACCATGTCAAATATGTTAGTGCCAAAAAATGATATAAAATGATTATAAAACATCCAAGATCGATAATAAAACAACATGGAACAATAAAAAATTATAGATACGTTGGAGACGTATCAGTCACGACCATTTGAAATCTTATATAAGTAACTATTGCAAGTGTCCTTTGGGCTCTCCACAACCCAATTTTGTGTCCGAGTTGAATATGCCACTCATTATATTCCTCAATTGTCCTCTGGGGAAAGAAAGTTTTTGAGGCTATCTCTCACATAGACCATAATTAAAGCTCTAGGATCAGATGGGTACCCCGCTATGTTTTACAAGAAATGTTTGGGGATCATTAAATGTGATCTTCTTCCAATGCTTGAGGACTTGTACAATGATGATCTTTCATTGTTTCGTATCAAATTAGGAATTATCATGCTTCTCCCCAAGAAAGTGGATGATATTTGGATTGAGAAATTTAGACCCATCTGGTTGCTGAACGTCAGTTTTAAAATCTTCACCAACGTGGCAACTAATAAGTTGTATAGTATTGCTCATTCAGTTGTGTGCCCAATGCAGACTACCTTTATGCCTAATCACACTATACTTGAGGAAGTGGTTGTCCTTCATGAGATGATCAATGAGCTCCACACTGAGAAACTCATCAAAGTTATCCACGAGCTCCACAATGAGAAACTCAACAGAGTTATCTTTAAGGTGGACTCTGAAATGGCCTACGATAATGTAAAGTGTTCTTTTCTTCAACAAGCTCTTTGCATGAAAGGTTTTGCTGCTGAATGAAAGTAACACGTCGGTTCTTACTTCCAGAGTGGGAGTGAAGGGGTTAAGGTCAATGATGACATCAGTCATCCATCTTTATGGCATCATCCTTAAATCCATCCAATATTCTTAAGGCCCCACCTATATATGGAATCTTCCTTAAAATATATCTCAAAACATTAGTCCATAAATATTTTCAGTTGTTACCAAAACCACACTTAGGGGATATATGCACTTTCAGCATCCCCATGGTAGCTATTTATGACCTAGGGGTCCTAGAAAAATGATCAAGGCTACCCCTAATGGTGGTAAGCTGGAGGAATGCGTGGGTAAAAGATGGTTCATGTGTCTGAGAAGATTAATAAAAGGTGGGATTATCCATGCCTCATGATGATCCACTCCTTCTCATCCAGTCATGAATGCTTCTTTGTATTCATCTTTGTTTTTTTCTTCTTCTTTTATTTCTCTGAATTGTTAACTATGGTGCTTTAGTTGGACTTCCGTTGACCATCGTGGACTTATGTTAAAGATCCAAGTGGATGCCATGTAGGACCAAGTGGGACACCCAATATAATCTAGCTATTTCTTCAACATCCCTCATCATTTCCATGTCATTCTTACTATAGAGATGTCGAGAATTTGTAAATAACCTAGTGCTTGTGGTCTAGGGATCAAAGAATATGCCACCTATCCTCACCGTTAACTCGTTCCAAGTAATATTCATACATTTTCTTGAATTGTTCAACTGGATATATTACACTTATGAGTGGCACCATCATTTAGTAACTTGCATATAGCATAGATGCAATGGAACTGATATAGCCATACTAGCCGAAAGTATCTATAAGAAAACTCTTACTCTGCAAGTCAACATTGTAACTTTTCATGTACCACTGACATGTTTCACCTCAAACCCCTCTTTTGCTTTTCAGAGAACATCACATAATTGACTCATTTTTATATTAACCTTGATTCTTCAAATTATTTGGCAAATTCCACTAGCATGCCACTTCTCACATTTGGTTTAGTTTTCTTGGATAAAAACCATCATTTGCACCTAATATTTTCTAGCATAGAGATGGTAGGATAGAGTCTTGAATCATGATGGCATGGTTAAATGACCCACATAAGTTGTTATCTACCGAGTCACAAATGGTTCCAATAGGAAAGAAAGCTATAACCCAATGGTTAGCCTTTGCAACCATGATATCCCTTGCACCTTTAGGTGTTTCTTGAGATAGACTGTCTTCATGGTACATGAATTCTCCTACTTTAGTTGAATCAAATCTGACTACGGCCGGTCCTTGAAGAAGGTCAAAACAGCAAACTTGATAATCACCATTGTGGTTTTGCGTAGGTAAGAACAGTTCTTGCTAGAAGCCCGTAGCAGCCACGTAAAACTTGCGATAACAAAGTAGAGGACGTCTAACTTGTTTTTGCAGGGCATGTTGTGATGTGATATGGTCAAGATATGATGTGATATATGTTGATGTATGAGATGGTCATGTTTTGTAATATTGACAACCGGCAGGAGCCTTAGGGTTGTCTCTTTATTGCATGAAATGCAAACACCATGTAATTGCTTTACTTTATTGCTATGCGTTAGCAATAGTTGTAGAAGCAATAGTTGGCGAGATGACCCCGACAAAACGATGGAGATCAAGGTGTCGAGCCAGTGACGATGGAGACCATGACGATGTTTTGGAGATGGAGAACAAAAGAACAAGATGATGGTGGCCATATCATTTCACATATTCGATTGCATGTGATGTTTATCTTTTATGCATCTTATTTTACTTAGAACGGAGGTAGCATTATAAGATGATCCCTTCACTAAATTTCAAGATAAAGGTGTTCTCCCTGAGTATGCACCATTGCCAAAGTTCGTCGTTTCGAAGCACCTCGTGATGATCGGGTGTGATAGACTATACGTTCACATTCAATGGGTGTAAGACAGTTTTGCACATGTGGAATACTTGGGTTAAACTTGACGAGCCTAGCATGTACAGACATGGTCTCGGAACACTGGAGACCGAAAGGTCGGACATGAGTCATATACTAGATATGATCAACATAGAGATGTTCACCATTGATGACTACCCCATCTCACATGATGATCGGATATGGGTTAGTTGATTTGGATCATGTATCACTTAGATAACTTGAGAGATGTTAATTTAAGTGGGAGTTCATTAGAAATTTGATTCATTGAACTTAATTTATCATGAACTTAGTCTTAATAGTTTTTGCATATCTATGTTGTAGATCAATATCTCGCGATATAGCTCCCCTATTTTTATATGTTCCTAGAGAAAACTAAGTTGAAAGATGATGGTAGCAATAACGCAGACTGGGTCTGTGATCTGAGGATTATCCTCATTGCTGCATAGAAGAATTATGTCCTTGATGCACCGCTAGATGACAGACCTATTGCAGGAGCAGATTAGACGTTATGAACATTTGGCAAGCTCGATATGATGACTACTTAATAGTTTAGTGCACCATGCTTTACGTCTTAGAACGGGGACTTCAAAAATGTTTCAAACGCCACAGAGCATATGGGATGTTCTAAGAGATGAAATTGGCATTTCATACTCATTCCCATGTTGAGAGGTATGAGACCTCTAACAAGTACTTTTCCTACAAGCTGGGGGAGAATAGCTTAGCCAGTGAGCATGTGATTAGAATTTATGAATACTGCAATCGCTTGAATCAAGTGGGAGTTAATCTTCAATATAAGATAGTGCTTAACAGAGTTCTTTAGTCACTATGACCAAGCTACTAGAACTTCATGGTGAACTATAATATGCAAGGGATGACGAAAACGATCCCCGAGCTCTTCGCGATGCTGAAATCGGCGAAGGTAGAAATCAAGAAAGAGCATCAAGTGTTGATGGTTAACAAGACCACTAGTTTCAAGAAAAAGGGCAAGGGAAAGGAAGGGAACTTCAAGAAGAATGGAAAGTTGCCACTCCCGGGAAGAAGCCCAAAGCTTGACCCAAGCCTGAAAGTGAGTGCTTCTACTGCAAAGTGAATGATCACTGGAAGCGGAACTGCCCCAAATACTTGTCGGATAAGAAGGATGGCAAAGTTAACAAAGGTATACTTGATATACATGTTATTGATGTGTACCTTAATAATGCTCATAGTAGCCCCTGGGTTTTTGATACTCGTTCAGTTGCTAACATTAGTAACTCGAAACAGGAGTTGTAGAATAGAGACTAGTTAAGGGCGAGGTGACGATGTGTGTTGGAAATGATTCCAAGGTTGATACGATCACCATCCCACACTCCTGCTACCTTCGGGATTAGTGTTGAACCTAAATAAATGTTATTTGGTGTTTGCGTTGAGCATGAATATGATTTGATCATGTTTATTGCAATATGGTTATTCATTTAAGTCAGAGAATAATTGTTGTTCTGTTTACCTGAATAAAACCTTCTGTGGTCATACACCCAATGTAAATAGTTTATTGAATCTCGATCCTGGTGATACACATATTCATAATATTGATGCCAAAAGATACAAAGTTGATAATGATAGTGCAACATACTTGTGGCACTGTTGTTTAGATCATATTGGCATAAAGCGCATGAAGAAAACTCCATGCGGATGGACTTTTGGAATCACTTGATTATGAATCATTTGATACTTGCAAAACATGCCTCATGGGCAAGATGACTAAAACTCTGTTCTCTGGAACAATGGAGCAAGCTAATGACTTATTGCAAATAATACATACCGATGTATGCGGTCCGATGAGTGTTGAAGTGTTGGGGAACGCAATGTTTCAAAAAAAATCCTACAATCACGCAAGATCAATCTAGGGATGCATAGCAACGAGAGTGGAGAGTATGTCTACGTACCCTCATAGACCGAAAGCGGAAGCGTTAAGAAACGTGGTTGATGTAGTCGAACGTCTTCGTGATCCAACCCATCAAGTACCGACCGCATGGCACCTCCGCGATCTGCACACGTTCAGCTCGGTAACGTCCCTCGTACTCTTGATCCAGTTCAGGCCGAGGGAGAGTTTCTTCAGCACAACCGCGTGTTGACGGTGATGATGAAGTTACCGGCGCAGGGCTTCGCCTAAGCACTACGACGATATGACCAAGGTGTGTATCTGTGGAGGGGGGCACCGCACATGGCTAAAAAATTGTCAACTTGTGTGTCTATGGGGTGCCTGAGGGAGTCCTGGACTAAGGGGTCCTTGGGCGCCCGGCTAGTTAGCCGTGGGCTGGACTGATTGGCCATGAAGATACGAAGACCGAAGACTGTACCCGTGTCCGGATGGGACTCTCCTTGGCATGGAAGGCAAGCTTGGTGCCCGGATATGTAGATTCCTTTCTTTGTAACCGACCTTATGTAACCCTAGATCCTCCCGGTGTGTATATAAACTGGAAGACTTAGTTCGGATAAGAGATTCATTATCATAGCCATACAAGCTAGACCTCTAGGGTTTAGCCATTACGATCTCGAGGTAGATCAACTGTTGCAATACTCATATTCATCAATATCAATCAAGCAGGACGTAGGGTATTACCTGCATAGAGAGGGCCCGAACCTGGGTAAACATTGTGTCCCTTGTCTCCTGTTACCATCAACCTTAGACGCACAGTTCGGGACCCCCTACTCGAGATCCGCCGATTTTTACATCGACATTGGTGCTTTCATTGAGAGTTCCACTGTGCTGTCGCCAAAAGGTTTGATGGCCCCTTCAATCGTCGATAATGATGCTGTCCAAGGAGAAACTTTCCTCCCCGGACAGATCTTTGTGTTCGGCGGCTTCGCAATGCGGGCCAACTCATTTGGCCATCTAGAGCAGATCGAAAGCTACGCCCCCGGACATCAGGTCAGATTTGGGAGCTTGAACTACATTGCAGACATCCATGGAGACTTGATCTTCGCCGGATTTGAGACCACGGTAGCCGCTCCCGGTCACCCCGATGATCATGACCTAAATTTGTCATCTGGCTGCATCCAGGAGATTGCTCCTGTAACCGCTCTGGCCCTAGATCTGGAGCAAGTTGCGCCACCCAAGGACGGGAGGATCAACCCCACTACGGAGGCCACAGATTCCACAGCGTTGGAGCCGCACATAGACTTAACCTCTCACGACGTTTCTGTCAGCAAAACTTCACACTCGTCTCCGGTCGTAAGTTCCGAACCATGTGAGCCCGCGGACGCCGAGCTCGATCGTTTGTCGATCTTTGAATTCAGCGCCACAAACATCTTCCAGCACTCGCCTTTGGGCGATGTGCTAAACTCATTAAAAACCTTTCCTTGGCGGAGGACTCGCAGCCGAACTATATCCGGCTCAAACCAGGGGCTGACGGTGGAGATTTTTGCTTCCCACCCACCACCCACTTCATAGCCACGGTCGAGGATTCAACCGATACACTTGATTGCGACTCCGAGATTTTTGACGGTATGGACGACGATGTCGAAGACAACGAAGACCCCGTTGATACAGCTAATAAGCAAGATAAACAGGAAGACGGGCAGGTTAGCCCTGGTAAACAGGCCACGCACAAAGATTCGGAGGACAACAATTACCTTCCGCTCTCTGAGGATGAGGTGAGCCTCGGCATCGAGGATTTCATCATGCCAGAGGAACCTCTTGGGCAGGAGCGCTTCAAGCGCCAACTAATAGCCACTTCAAGGAGCCTGAAAAAGAAACAGCGGCAGCTTCAAGCTGACCAAGATCTGCTCAATGATAGATGGACCGAAGTCCTAGCCGCCGAAGAATACGGCCTTAGTGGCCCAGCCAAAAGCTACCCGAAGCGTAGATTGCTACCCCAGGGCGACGACAATGCGCTCAAGCCCGTGCCATCATTGCACAAGGTGGTAGGTCGACCACAATTTGGTCCGAGTAAATCGGCGACTCAAGCCGAACACCAAACCGCCCCACCTCACGGCAAAGGCAAGAACAAAACAGCTCAGGGTTATGCATACGACCTTCAACAGGACTTGGGTAGTAGAGCAGGACACTCAAGAGCGATCTACAGATCGCGAGGACATACCTCGACACGCGACGATGGCCACCTATTCGGACATGACAAACCTAGCCACGCCCGGGCCAAAAACCGCAAATGGACTCCATCGGAGGTGCGTCGCAGTGCGGCCCAACATAGAGGTGTCGCACACCCTCTTTGCTTCACAGACGAAGTAATGGAGCATGAATTCCCAGACGGGTTCAAACCTATAAATATCGAATCATACAATGGAACAACGGATCCCACGGTATGGATCAAGGACGTCCTCCTCCATATCCACATGGCCCGCGGAGACGACCTTCATGCCATCAAATACCTACCACTAAAACTCAAAGGACTAGCTTGGTACTGGTTAAACAGTCTGCCAGAAAATTCCATTGGTAGTTGGGAAGATTTGGAGGTCGCCTTTCGTGACAACTTCCAAGGAACATATGTCCAGCCACCGGACGCTGATGACTTAAGTCACATTGTCCAGCAGCCCGGAGAGTCGGCCAGGAAGCTCTGGACTAGGTTCTTAGTTAAAAAGAACCAAATCGTCGACTGTCCGGACGCGAAAGCCCTTGCGGCCTTTAAACACATCGTCGGGATGAATGGCTTGCACGCCACCTCGGTCAAGAAGGACCTAGATCGATGATAGCCCTTACCACTCTAATGACCCGCTTTTGCATGGGAGAAGACAGCTGGCTTGCTCGTAGAAGCAATAGCGCCAGTGACTCGGGCACTTCCGAAATCCGAGACGGCAATGGCAAGCCACGACGAAGCAAACACAACAGTCTCAATCATAATGAAAGATCACGCGACACAGTGGTCAACGCCGGATTCAGCAATCCCAAGCCCGGTCAACGGAAAAAGCCATTCAAGGCGAACAGAGACGGACCATCCAACCTAGACAGGATATTGGACCGACCCTGCCAGATTCACGGCCACCCCAATAAACCAGCTAATCATACTAACAGAAATTGTTGGGTCCTCAAGTAGGCCGGCAAGCTCAACGCCGAACACAAGGGAAGAGGGCCCTCCAGGAAATAGGAACGATGGAGTGGTTCGCCAGTCAAATGTCGGGGGCCAGAAGCAATTTCCCCCCGAAGATCGATCAAATCCGGAGCAGAAATAGTAGTTCAACTTCCGTTGCCCATCTCATGTACCCATTAAAACTATACCGTGCATACATAATGTAGCGACCCGACCTCAAATGGTCAAGCCTCTGTGTATCTGTGCCATCCCTGGATCGGTATGCTGGCACACACAGTACATCAATGTATATATCTAAGTGCAATCACATGTATAAATAACGTAAAACTGATATATACCTCATAAGTCTCAGCGGAAACAAACACAAGGGTGTGGAGTCCATCAACGCCAACGGCAAGTTGAGTGTAGACCGTAACCCTACAACGTAACTCTTACTCGTCGTAGAAATTCCTGCAACATAAGACGTTGCAGCCCTGTAGGTCAGTACATTGAATGTACTGGCAAGTCACATCATAAGAATAATGCACCTATTTGTACATGCAATTTGGCTGGTGGAAAGCTCTAAGTTTAGTTTTTGCATAAAGCTAGTTTTCCCTAGAATAAAAGATATTATTCTACCACTACTGTATAGCATAGGATGAGTTGGTAAACCCAACTTAATCCATTCCCAAAGTTTCATTTAAAACCCAACTGTTTAATTAAGAGTGATGAGATCTCCCAGCATTTCCACTACTAGATGCTCAAGTTGTCCGTAACCGGGGACACGGCTAATCGATTAGGTTTTAACACTCTGCAGAGGTTTAAGCACTTTTCCCCACAAGACTCGATCACCTCCCTTGAAATTCTCGCACTGCCTGGTGTTTGAGAACAGGATGACCGAGACATAGTCTTTCGAAAATGTTCTCCCTTAACCCACGGATAGGCCGGTACACCTACATCATTCTACATCTGCTAGCCCACCCCGCAAGGGGTCACACTAACTACTCAACTAAGCCAGATCCCATATTGGCTTGTGGCTGCACACGTAAGCTTCTAGACATGAGAATACGATTGATCTCTTTGAGCCTGGGCGGACGGACCACTAGTGGTGCACCACCATGGATTTCCCATGCATGCTCCCACTGTACTTCGCCACCATTCAAACCAAACCTCCGCCCAGGTAATTCATTTACAAGTCTTGGTCCTAATTACTACTTTGTCACTCATGTCTCACCATGAACACTTCCCAATTCCACGTCTACATTTGCGAGGCGGAAATAAACTTACACGATGGTGACAAGGTTGTATAGATCAGACCTACCTCAAATGAACTACTAGGTAACGGCATAGCCATCTGGCAACAATAAATCCTACCATGCAATCCTACCACAAAAGGACTAAGTGCATAATATAAAACATAGGTGATTGGAAGAATGGTCAAATGTGAACTTGCCTGGTAATAGTTGATGAAGATTATATCGCTCTCAGAACTTTACTTAATAGAACTATTCGTCACTCTCCGATGAAAATCTATAAAGTCAACATTGCATTCGCATAAGCAATCATTTCAAAGAACCAAGAAGAACATGCAAAGTAAAAAGTCTTGGAAAAAACAAATGAACATACAACACACTTAATTATCGCAAAATATTCTAAGTGCAACACAACATAGGCATGTGGTTCGGAATTTGTGACGTGAAGCATACCGCATACAAGGCATACGAGTAAAACTACCATGGACAGATCCTGAGTGTGTGAAAATTAGTGTGATAATGGTCCAGGTGATAGGGTTTGGCAACGGTGATACGGTGCAAAAAGAATCACATCAATCGGAGCTACGGTTTAGGAGATATGGTTATTTGAAGTTCGAAATAAAATCTGAATAAAGTTCAAATTTGAATTTGGAAAAGTTTACAAACATGATGCTACTGGATAGATCTAATAAATACGAAGAATTTGCCGCTGGTTTCATCGAATTTGGACCTACGGGTAAAAAGTTGTGGCTATTCTAAGTTTAGGGACTAATCTGCTAATTATAGGGACTAAACAGTGAAGAAAACTATCACCAACAAGTCCCTGGCCACGTGGCGCACTGTGAGAGGCCAGAGAGTGTTCACTTCGGTAGCTATACAGTGAACGGCCACTAAATAATAAAAACAACTACCGCGGCTAAATAAAAAAAATGGAGACCGGTTTTTTTCACTAAAACCGCATGGTTTAATAAAACCTTGGTTAACCATTTTAAACAAAAAAACCAAACAGGACGGGGGAGGCAGCTCACAGCGAGCGGCAGCGTAGGCGTCGGTGATGTGCATGGGACGGCGGCGCGGCGTTGGGCAATGACAGGGCGATGGCTACGGCGGCCTCCGGTGGGTTCCGGCGGCGGCGAAGTAGACGGAGGGGTGCGGTGTGTCACAAGCGACTGGATGGTGGGGTCGGAGGGCGGCGGGGTGGCCGGCGTCGATCGGAGGGAGGCGGCGGCGTTCGGTGCTCCGGCAAGGGCGTGTTTCATCGGGGCGGCATCTTCGGGAGACCTAGGCGGCAAAAAAAAGATGTCAAACGGGTGTGGGACGGCAAGGGAACAAATTTTTGACAGAGAGGAGAGGGCTTGGGGTTCCATCGACGGCGGAATCAACGACGGAGAGCTTCAGCTCCGGCGAGATCCAAATGGACAGGGCGGCGCCTGTGAGGAGCGAGGGAGCGAGCAAAGTGCCAGAATGGAGAGAGGGGGTCATGGGGGGTTTATAGGCGTGAAGAGGGCTCGGGGTCGCGGCGGATAGGCCTTATCCCAGGGCAATGGCGACGGTGGTTGCGGGAGCGTGAGTGCGTGCTCATCCAGCAGGAGGAGCGGGACGTTGGGGTGACCTAGGGAGCGGGCCCCACTGGCAGCGGCGGTGGGAGAGAGCGAGCGAGAGAAGAGGCGGGCGAGCGTCTGGTGGCCTTCGGGCGCTGGGGCTCCGTGTCAGGCCGAATTTGGCCATGGGCCGGTTGGGTGCTCCAGGGCCGAACAGTGTTTCGGTCCAGGCGGTTTTTTTTTGTTTTTTTTACAGAACAAAAACTACAACAGAGCAAAAATAATAATAAAAAAATTACATAGGCATATTATATACCAAAATGTTCAGAAAAATACCCCGAATAAGATGAACTATTTTACAAGTTCAACTAAATTCCATAAAAATTCATAAAAGTCAAACAGTGCTACTGTTGCATTCAAAATCAATAAAATCCATTTTTAAAATAGCAAAATGATTTCAAATTTATTTTCTCCTAATTTTCCATTGAAGGGAATCAATTTACCATTATTTCCATTTTATTTATTTTTAGGAGAAAAATAATTTGAATTAAAAGTAAATAACTCCCAAAAGGATTTGAAATTTGGACATTCAAATAACTTCAAAGTGACTTCAAATTATTCCTTTGAAACTTCCAACTCTCTTTCTTCAAATATGAAGAAGTCATTTTATGAACTCATTGAGTTGCTTAAAGTTTCTAAATTTGAAATATTTCAAATGGAATTCAAATCATTTTCAAACCCCTTTTCATTTCTTTAAATGGAAGAAGTCATATTATCTTCACTCTAGGGTTTTGTGATGAAATGAATTTGAATTATTGGAGATCAAAATGCAAGATGAAAGTTTTGGGAAAGTCCTTTTATTCCCTCTCATTCGACTTTCAAAAAGTTTCAATTTCCACTCAGTTTCACACAATCAATCACACAAAAATCAAACAAACAATCACAATTATTTATTTAATATAACATTCCAAAATTTAGAATTTTGGGATGTTACACATAACTACGCACTTAAGATACCATGGGCATTGGCGGAAGCATAATACGGACAAGTCTGCAAGAACTCTGGTAACATTTTTATCTACTTTATTTTTATTTCTTCATTATCTCCTAAAAACAGGTGGCGCAAAGGAGAAACATCTAAGACCAACTCCATCGGAGTTCGGATCCGTACACTCACCTACGGGGCTACTTCCTTCAAGGATTCCCCTCGCCGAGGACAGGCGGCGCAGACGTGCGACAAGAGGTCCAAAATAACTTTTTGTAGACCGCACTCTTTTTTTGAGCCTGTAACATGCCTTTTTCCTCTGCCTTCAACCCAGGGCATATCAAATAGCCGGGGTCGTGGCCTTTATATATATCAAGTAATCATTGGCATATCGCTCAGGTCCTAATTCGCATTATCTGAATTAATCATCCGCGTCTTTCCACAAATGAATACGCCGCCTACGGTTGTTTCACATATATACCCCAGTTTAAACTTGCCAGGGGCTCGGTATGGGAACAAATGAGTTGCCAACAAAAGTCCGGATAACTTTTACAGCATACTTCGGCGTCGCGAGTTTGGCCTTATATGCATCAGCTCCGAATCATGTCTTGGGTCAATAGTTGGGTTGCCCGGCTCCTATGCTTTCTATCCTACGTTCCGCTCTATCGGCTAGGGTAGTAAAGGGAGAACTACTGCGATGTGCTTCCGGTTTACCTGGCTCAGCACCTCAGTAGAGAAAGCTGAAAACAGACTGTCATGATGCGGCGAGAGCTGGTCAACCACTCGATGACTTATCGAAATCTCTAGCTATTCCTCCATGTCACACAAAGGACCTCTTTTCGGACAAATATGTACACGCATCATATGAATAAGCCGCATACATACCAGGGGCTATGTCATAGACCCACCATAAAACTCCTATGGCTAAGTGGAAGTGTTAACGCCCTATAGTCTGGTTGTCTGGTTCGCCGCATTGACACCTCCTTCACGGACCAAGACATTGGGTCAAGAGTGATCAAATGATTTTCGGAACACCCCCGTACTTCCTACGAGGGGGCTGAAGCCGACGACTGGAAAACTTTCAGATTATATTAAAACGGCCGCACAGGAGGAACACAAACTTTCAAAAAAAAACATATTGACTATAAAATTGTCTCGTACAATTCTCATACACCTCACTCGAACATTATGTCTTTTGAGCATTGACCCTCTATCAAGTGGGCGGCCACTAGGACGTCTTCAAAATAATGCTCCGGTTTGTGGCGGTCCTTGCCCTTGGGTGGACTCTTTATCACAACATCGATGGCCTTCATCTTCCCCCAGAATGTCTTGACTTGGGCAAAGGCCATCCGTGCACCCTCGATGCATACCGACCGCTTCACAGCGTCGATACGTGGCACCGCGTCAACAAGCCGCTGGACCAAGCCGAAGTAACTATTCGAAACAGGCTCAGTTGGCCATAACCGGATTATGATGTTCTTCATGGCAGCGCCGGATATCCTATGAAGATCTGCCCACTGGGACATCTGCTCATTCAGCAACTGGGGGCGCTTCGACGTGCCGAACTATGACCAAAAAAACTTCTCCATTGCATACCCCTCTTGCGCCTGGTAAAATTGCGCCGCATCGGAAGGACTCTTCGGCAAGTCTAAAAACTCGTCCGGAGAACTCCACAATTTGTTAAGCCGAGCATAGTTCGGATCGTCAAACTTAGTCTGTAGCAAAAATGGCTTACCAGCCGCAATCACCCCAGCCTGTTGGATCTCCTCATGGGCGGCTCTAGATTCAGACCGCGCTTCTCACGCATCTCGTAAGGCCTTGTCAATTTCAGCCGTTTTGGCTTCATTCTCCTTCTCAAGGAGTTCACAGCGGCTAGCAGCATTTTTTAGCTCGAGCTCCATCATGGATATCTTCTCCTCGTCTTGATGCCAAGTAGCTCGTTCGGCTTTTAACTCAGCTGATGCCTTTTTAGCGGCCGCATTACTACACCGGGCCTGCTCCGCCCAAAGAATTTCAGCAGCGGCAGCACTATCTGCAGCCATGCATATTATAGTATATAACTTTCAGCATCATGCTTATATCACAACAATGTATGTGAAGGGACTGCCCCTAATACATACCTTGCGATTCGTCAAGACGCATATTGATTAAAGCAATGTCATCCCTAGCCATATCAAGCTTTCGTTGCAGCTCGGCAATATCCGTAGTCTGGGAAGTAGCCAGGGGGAAGCAGCCTATGTTCAAGTAAATCAGATTAGTCCTTGAATATTTCTTCTTGATCCTCCGTTCGCCTCCCATGGGAAGCCAACCCGAGTCTCAGGGGATACTATCTATACACAGGCGTATTTTGCGAATAAAACACAATAGCACATATTACAGTACAAACCTTGAAGCCTCTTAGTAGGCTCGCAAAGGCCTCATCCAATCCGCTCTTCGCGGACTGGACCTTTTCGACCACCGTGCCCATCAACGTACGATGTTCCTCTGAGACGGACACCTGCGGCAACATGTTCAACAAGATATCCTGCGCCTCTGGGTCTCCGGAGGCTGCCGTAGGGGTACGGCCGCCCTTTGAAGGGATCCGTTCATTCGTATCCGGCTGTATACCGGATTGTTCGGGGCCCTCATTGTTCTTCCCCGGACCCTGGGCCACCAAAGTATCACCTTCAGGTAATGTCTTCATCATCCCTTGCACCAATTGTTGGTCGGGGGAGACCCTCAACGACGACACCTCGAAGTCGTCCGCCCTATTGGATGGAGAGGCCGGTCGGGGCGTCTCGCTTTCCATCGTCTCTGGGAGAAGGCCCCTGAGGAAGAGGATTGTTGGGGAAGACTGCGTGCTGAGCTGCAAAAAATATATATCCCAGGCATTATAAGAAAATAACGGGACATGTTTAAAACAGCCTTGTTCACTTACAATTTGGCCTGAGGCTTGTCCTCATCATGAGACTGTGCTTCGACGTCCTCCAAGCCCGAGCCACCCACCTAAGGCATCTTGCCTCGCTTAGGAGCCTGCTTCTCCCAATCTTCGGAGGCGACCCTTTTCTTCCTAGGACGGAAGGAGATTGTGGCCCCCTTCACTTTTGTCTTCGGATGAGGGGATTTTGATTCCCCCAGACACAAAGTCCGCCTCGCCCTCCTTCACAGACATCTGGTATGGTGCCACGGCCAGCATCCTTGTTAGAATAGGATTCAGTAGGCCCTCGGGCAAAGGGGTCGGACACATAATTAGTTCCGCTTTCTTTATCCAGCCCTGGAAGAAGATAGCTTTCTCAGTACCATATTACGGTATGCATAATTACAAAGTGTTCAGGAGCCAAGTGCTTACCGGGGTATTTGGATGGTTGTAGTTAAGGCCAGCGTGATGTCTACTACACAACCTCCTTCTTGTAGACGTTGTTGGGCATCCAAGTGCAAAGGTTTGTAGGACAGTAGCAAATTTCCCTCAAGTGGATGACCTAAGGTTTATCAATCCGTGGGAGGCGTAGGATGAAGATGGTCTCTCTCAAGCAACCCTGCAACCAAATAACAAAGAGTCTCTTGTGTCCCCAACACACCCAATACAATGGTAAATTGTATAGGTGCACTAGTTTGGCGAAGAGATGATTATAGAAGTGGTGTATGGATAGTAGATAATAGTTTTTGTAATCTGAAATAATAAAAACAGCAAGGTAGCAAGTGATAAAAGTGAGAGTAAACGGTATTGCAATGATAGTAAACAAGGCCTAGGGTTCATACTTTTGCTAGTGTAAGTTCCCTTAACAATACTAACATAATTGGATCACATAACTATCCCTCAACATGCAACAAAAAGTCACTCCAAAGTCACTAATAGTGGAGAACGAACGAATTGATTATGGTAGGGTACGAAACCACCTCAAAGTTATTCTTTCCAATCAATCTGGTGGGCTATTCCTATAATTGTCACAAACATCCCTAGAGTTCGTACTAGAATAACACCTTAAGACACAAATCAACCAAAACCCTAATATCACCTAGATACTCCAATGTCACCTCAAGTATCCGTGGGCATGATTATACGATATGCATCACACAATCTCAATTCATCTATTCAAACCAACACATAGATCCTTAAAGAGTGCCCCAAAGTTCTGCCGGAGAATCACGACGAAAACGTGTGCCAACCCCTATGCATAGATTCCCAATGTCACGAAACCCGCAAGTTGATCACCTTAACATACATCAAGTGGCACGTGGTATCCCATTGTCACCATAGATATCCACGGCAAGACATACATCAAGTGTTCTCAAGTCTTTAAAGACTCAATCCGATAAGATTACTTCAAAGGGGAAAACTCGATTCATTACAAGAGAGAAGAGGGGGAGGAGAAACATAAGATCCAACTATGATAGCAAAGCTCGCGATACATCAAGATCGTGCCAAATCAAGAACACGAGAGAGAGAGAGAGATCAAACACATAGCTATTGGTACATACCCTCTGCCCCGAGGGAGAACTACTCCTCCTCATCATGGAGAGCACCGGGATGATGAAGATGGCCACCGGAGAGGGTCCCCCCTCCGGCAGGGTGCCGGAACAGGGTCCCGATTGACTTTTGGTGGATACGGAGGCTTTTGGTGGCGGAACTCCCGATCTATTATGCGTTCTGGAAGTTTTAGGGTATATGGAGTTATATAGGCAGAAGAAGCACGTCAGGGGAGCCATGGGGGCCCCACGAGGCAGGGGGCGTGCCCTAGGGGGGCGCCCCCCACCCTCGTGGGCAGCTCCCGTATCTTCTGACGTGGGGTCCATGTCCATCAGGTGTGTTTCCTTCCAAAAATAACTTCTGCAGTTGATTTTGTTCCGTTTCGACTTCGTCTGATATTCCTTTTCTTCAAAACACTGAAATAGGCATAAAACAGCAAATTTGGGTTGGGCCTCCGGTTAATAGGTTAGTCCGAAAAACAATATAAAGTGGAAAATAAAGCCCAATATTGCCCAAAACAATAGATAATAAAGCATGGAGCAATCAAAAATTATAGATACGTTGGAGACGTATCAAGCATCCCCAAGCTTAATTCCTGCTCGTCCTCGAGTAGGTAAATGATAAAAAGATAACTTTTGATGTGGAATGCTAGTTGGCATAATTTCAATGTAATTCTTCTTACTTGTGATATGAATATTCAGATTCGAAAGATTCAAGACAAAAGTTCATATTGACATGAAAACAATAATAATTCAAGCATACTAACTAAGCAATTATGTCTTCTCAAAATAACATGGCCAAAGAAAGCTATCCCTACAAAATTATATAGTCTGGCTATGCTCTATATTCACCACACAAAGTATTTAAATCATGCACAACCCCGATGACAAGCCAAGCAATTGTTTCATACTTTTGATGTTCTCAAACTTTTTCAATCTTCACGCAATACATGAGCGTGAGCCATGGATATAGCACTATAGGTGGAATAGAGTGGTGGTTGTGGAGAAGACAAAAACGGGGAAGATAGTCTCACATCAACTAGGCGTATCAACGGGCTATGGAGATGCCCATCAATATATATCAATGTGTGTGAGTAGGGATTGCCATGCAACGGATGCACTAGAGCTATAAATGTATGAAAACTCAACAAAAGAAACTAGTGGGTGTGCATCCAACTCGCTTGCTCGCGAAGACCTAGGGCATTTTGAGGAAGCCCATCATTGGAATATACAAGCCAAGTTCTAAAATGAAAGATTCCCACTAGTATATGAAAGTGACAACATATGAGACTCTCTATATGAAGAACATGGTGCTAGTTTGAAGCACAAGTGTGGAAAAAAGGATAGTAGCATTGCCCCTTTTATTATTTTTTTTATTTTATTTTTTTATATTTTTTTGCCTTCTTTTTTTTCTTTGGCCTTTCTCTTTTTTGGGAGGGGGGGGGATAATGCTCTATTGAATGATGATCATCACACTTTTGTTTACTTACAACTCGATACTTAGAACAAGATATGACTCTATATGAATGCCTCCGGCGGTGTACCGGGATATGCAATGACTCATGAGTGACATGTATGAAAGAATTATGAATGGTGGCTTTGCCACAAATACGATGTCAACTACATGATCATGCTAAGCAATATGACAATGATGAAGCGTGTCATAATCAACGGAATGATGGAAAGTTGCATGGCAATATATCTCGGAATGGCTATGGAAATTCCATAATAGGTAGGTATGGTGGCTGTTTTGAGGAAGGTATATGGTGGGTTTATGGTACCGGCGAAAGTTGCACGGTACTAGAGAGGCTAGCAATGGTGGAAGGGTGAGAGTGTGTATAATCCATGGACTCAACATTAGTCATAAAGAACTCACATACTTATTGCAAAAATATATTAGTTATCGAAGCAAAGTACTATGCGCATGCTCCTAGGGGGATATATTGGTAGGAAAAGACCATCCCTCGTCCCCGACCGCCACTCATAAGGAGGACAATCAATAAATAAATCATGCTTCGACTTCATCACATAACGGTTCACCATACGTGCATGCTATGGGAATCACAAGCTTCAACACAAGTATTTCTCAAATTCACAACTACTCAACTAGCATGACTCTAATATCACCATCTCCATATCTCAAAACAATTATCAAGTATCAAACTTCTCATAGTATTCAACACACTCATAAGAGAATTTTATTATTCTTGAATACCTAGCATATTAGGATTTTAAGAAAATTACCATGCTATTTAAGACTCTCAAAATAGTCTAAGTGAAGCATGAGAGTTCATCTATTTCTTCAAAATAAAACTACCACCATGCTCTAAAAGATTTAAGTGAAGCCCTAGAGCAAATGACAAACTACTCCGGAAGATTTAAGTGAACATCGATGAGTAGTCGAATAATTATGCAACTATGTGAAGACTCTCTAACATTTAATAATTTAAGATCTTGGTATTTTATTCAAACAGCAAGAAAAGCAAAATAAAATGACATTCTAAGAATGGCAAACATCATGTGAAGAAGCAAAAACTTAGGATCAACCGAAACTAACCGATAGTTGTTGAAGAAGAAAGGCGGGATGCCAACCGGGGCATCCCCAAGGTTAGACGCTTGAGACTTCTTGAAATATTTTCTTGGGGTGCCTTGGGCATCCCCAATCTTGAGCTTTTGTGTCTCCTTAATTCCTCTCATATCACGGTCTCCCTAAATCTCAAAAGCTTCATCCACACAAAACTCAACAAGGACTCGTGAGATAAGTTAGTATAAACCATTGCAAAAACCTTATCATACTCTAATGTAACAAATCACTAAAATTATAATTCAACATTGCATACTAAATTCCTCTGCATATTTAATAGTCCTATCCTCAAATAAAATCATTAAAGAAGCACACATATGCAAACAATGCAAACATAACAGCAATCTGCCTAAACAGGATAGTCTCTAAAGAATGCTGCAACATCCATACTTCCCTAGCTCCAAAAATTATGTAAGAAAATTGCCACTGTAGTAAATTTACCAGATCTTAATATGCAAAAGGTTTCAACATTTATCACATTCTGAGTTTTCTAGGGAATTATTGCAACAGCGGTAAACTTTCTGTTTTCAAACAGCAACATGTATACTTGTAACATAGGCATAGTAAAGGCTATCAATGCCACTTTTATTGAAATAAAAGATGAAAAACATTTTTCTAAATAACAGAAATCAAATACTAACAAAATAAATTGATGCTCCAAGCAAAACACATATCATGTAGTGAATAAAAATATAGCTCCAAGTAAAGTTACTAATGAACGAAGACGAAAGAGGGGATGCCTTCCGGGGCATCCCCAAGCTTTGGCTCTTGGCTATCCTTGAATATTACCTTGGGGTGCCTTGGGAATCCCCAAGCTTAGGTTCTTCCCACTCCTTATTCCATAGTCCATCGAATCCTTACCCAAAACTTGAAAACTTCACAACACAAAACTTAAAGTAGAAAACTCGTGAGCTCCGTTAGTATAAGAAAATAAATCACCACTTCAAGGTACTGTAATGAACTCATTATTTATTTATATTGGTGTGAAACCTACTGTATTCCAACTTATCTATGGTTCATACCGTCCGATACTACTCATAGATTCATCAAAATAAGCAAACAACACATAGAAAACAAAATCTGTCAAAAACAGAACAGCCTGTAGTAATCTGGATCAAACGTATACTTCTGGAACTCATAAAATTCTAAAATAAATTGCTGGACCTGAGTAATTTATCTATTAATCATCTTAAAAAATAATTAACTAAATGGCACTCTCCAAAAAAAAATGTCAGCAATTCTCGTGAGCGCTAAAGTTTCTGTTTTTTACAGCATGATCAACAAGACTTTCCCCAAGTCTTCCCAAAGGTTCTACTTGGCACAAACACTAGTTAAAAGCATATAACCACATCTAAACAGAGGCTAGATTAATTATTTATTACTAAACAGGAACAAAAATCAAGGAACAAGAATAAAATTGGGTTGCCTCCCAACAAGCGCTATCGTTTAATGCCCCTAGCTAGGCATGATGATTTCAATGATGCTCACATAAAGGATAAGAATTGTAACATAAAGAGAGCATCATGAAGAATATGAATAGCACATTTAAGTATAACCCACTTCCTATGCATAGGGATTTTGTAAGCAAACAACTTTTGGGAACAATGATCAACTTGCATAGGAAGGTAAAACAAGCATAACTTCAAAATTTTAAGCACATAGAGAGGAAACTTGATATTATTGCAATTCCTACAAGCATATATTCCTCCCTCATAATAATTTTCAGTAACATCATGAATGAATTCAACAATATAACCAGCACCTAAAGCATTCTTTTCATGATCTACAAGAATATAAAATTTATTACTCTCCACATAAGCAAAATTCTTCTCATGAATAATAGTGGGAGCAAACTCAACAAAATAACTATTATTTGATTAAAAAATAAGATCAAGATGACAAGTTTCATGGTTATCATTATTCTTTAAAGCATACGTGTCATCACAATAATCATCATAGATAGGAGGCATGCTTTCATCATAATAAATTTGCTCATCAAAACTTGGGGGACAAAAGATATCACCTTCATCAAACAAAGCTTCCCCAAGCTTGTGGCTTTGCATATCATTAGCATCATGGATATTCAAGGAATTCATACTAACAACATTGCAATCATGCTCATCATTCAAATATTTAGTGCCAAACATTTTATAGATTTCTTCTTCTAGCACTTGAGCACAATTATCCTTTCCATCATACTCATGAAAGATATTAAAAAGATGAAGCGTATGAGACAAACTCAATTCCATTTTTTTTTGTAGTTTTGTTTTATAAACTAAACTAGTGATAAAACACGAAACTAAAAGACTCGATTGCAAGATCTAAAGATATACCTTCAAGCACTCACCTCCCCGGCAACGGCGCCAGAAAAGAGCTTGATGTCTACTACACAACCTTCTTCTTGTAGACGTTGTTGGGCCTCCAAGTGCAGAGATTTCTAGGACAGTAACAAATTTCCCTCAAGTGGATGACCTAAGGTTTATCAATCTGTGGGAGGCGTAGGATGAAGATGGTCTCTCTCAAGCAACCCTGCAACCAAATAACAAAGAGTCTCTTGTGTCCCCAACACACCCAATACAATGGTAAATTGTATAGGTGCACTAGTTCGGCGAAGAGATGGTGATACAAGTGGTATATGTATAGTAGATAATAGTTTTTGTAATCTGAAATAATAAAAACAGCAAGGTAGCAAGTGATAAAAGTGAGCATAAATGGTATTGCAATGATAGTAAACAAGGCCTAGGGTTCATACTTTCGCTAGTGTAAGTTCCCTCAACAATACTAACATAATTGAATCACATAACTATCCCTCAACATGCAACAAAGAGTCACTCCAAAGTCACTAATAGTGGAGAACGAACGAAGAGATTATGGTAGGGTACGAAACCACCTCAAAGTTATTCTTTCCAATCAATCCGGTGGGCTATTCCTATAATTGTCACAAATAGCCCTAGAGTTCGTACTAGCATAACACCTTAAGACACAAATCAACCAAAACCCTAATGTCACCTAGATACTCCAATGTCATCTCAAGTATCCGTGGGCATGATTATACGATATGCATCACACAATCTCAATTCATCTATTCAAACCAACACATAGATCCTCAAAGAGTTCCCAAAGTTCTACCGGAGAATCACGACGAAAACGTGTGCCAACCCCTATGATAGGTTCCCAATGTCACGAAACCCGCAAGTTGATCACCTTAACATACATCAAGTGGCACGTGGTATCCCATTGTCACCACAAATATCCACGGCAAGACATACATCAAGTGTTCTCAAGTCTTTAAAGACTCAATCCGATAAGATTACTTCAAAGGGGAAACTCGATTCATTACAAGAGAGAAGAGGGGGAGGAGAAACATAAGATCCAACTATGATAGCAAAGCTCGCAATACATCAAGATCGTGCCAAATCAAGAACACGAGAGAGAGAGAGAGATCAAACACATAGCTACTGGTACATACCCTCAGCCCCGAGGGAGAACTACTCCCTCCTCGTCATGGAGAGCACCGGGATGATGAAGATGGCCACCGGAGAGGGTTCCCCCCTTCGGCAGGGTGCCGGAACAAGGTCCCGATTGACTTTTGGTGGCTACGGAGGCTTCTGGCGGCGGAACTCCCGATCTATTATGCGTTCTGGAAGTTTTAGAGTATATGGAGTTATATAGGCAGAAGAAGCACGTTAGGGGAGCCACGGGGGCCCCACGAGGCAGGGGGCACGCCCTAGGGGGGGCGCACCCCCCACCCTCGTGGGCAGCTCCCGTATCTTCTGGCGTGGGGTCCAAGTCCATCAGGTGTGTTTCCTTCCAAAAATAACTTCTCCAGTTGATTTCGTTCCGTTTCGACTCCGTCTGATATTCCTTTTCTTCAAAACACTGAAATAGGCATAAAACAACAAATCTGGGCTGGGCCTCCGGTTAATAGGTTAGTCCCAAAAATAATATAGAAGTGGAAAATAAAGCCCAATATTGCCCAAAATAGTAGATAATAAAGCATGGAGCAATCAAAAATTATAGATACGTTGGAGATGTATCATAGCGTCATCGGTAGTGTCCGGCCAATGTTTCCGCTTCCGGAAAAATAACTTCCACATCCCTTTGTGTGTGGTGCCAAAGAAGTGTTGGAGGGTTTGTGGTCCTTCTGGATTAAGCTCCCACATGCGGCGAGACCTGCGCTGGCATGGCAGGATTCGGCGAACTAACATCACTTGGATCACATTGACAAGATCAATGTCTCTCTCGAGGAGGTTTCGGATGCGGCTCTGTAAAGTCTACACTTCATCAACTGATCCCCAGTCCACCCCCTTGTTGCCCATGATGCAAGCTGTAACGGTGGGCCAGGACGGAATGTGGGTGCAACTACCCACTTAGTGTTGCGGGGCTCCGTAACGTAAAACCACTCCCGCTGCCAGTGATTGGAAGTTTCGGTAAAAGAACCTTTTGGCCAAGGAGTGCTGGTGAGTTGGTTGATCATAGCACCGCCACACTCCACCTGCTCCCCGTCGACTACCTTCGGCTTCACACTGAAGGTCTTGAGCCATAAGCCGAAGTGTGGGGGATTCGAAGGAAGGCCTCGCATGTAATGATAAACACCGAGACGTGGAGGATAGAGTCCGGGGCTAGGTCATGAAAATCTAGTCCGTAATAAAACATTAGCCCTCGAACGAAGGGGTGAAGGGCGAACCCTAGCCCCCGGAGAAAGTGGGAGATGAATACGACCCTCTCGCAAGTTCTGGGGGTCGGAATAACCTGTCCTTGAGCAGGAAGCCTGTGGTGGACCTCCGCGGTCAAATATCTGGCCGCCCGAAGCTTTGCGATATCCTCCTCTGTAACAGAGGAGGCCACCCATCGGCCTTGAAAGTTGGGTCCGTACATGATGGGGAGGCTTGAAATGATGAAGGTGAACCTTGGGTGCTAGAGCTCGACGTTGGGGAGGCTGAGGAGAGGTTTGGCATAAAAGGACGGCCCTTGGTTCCTTTATAAAGGCCGCAGGTATTGAACGCCTCCTCCTAAGCCTAAGAACCTGCCTATTCCTAAGGAATCTTTCTGGACACGATCAATTCGTCCGAAGACTGTTTTGGAGTTCGGGAAGAAGGGAACCCGCCTTGCAATGACGAAGACAAATCTGCGCGCTGGACTCCTCGTCATTGAAGCCAGGTTCAGGGGCTACTGGGGGAGTCCTGGACTAAGGGGTCGTCGGGCGTCCGGCCTGTTAGCCATTGGCCGGACTGATGGGCCATGAAGATACGAAGACCGAAGACTGTACCCATGTCCGGATGGGACTCTCCTTGGCGTGGAAGGTAAGCTTGGCGACCGGATATGTAGATTCCTTTCTTTGTAACTGACCTTGTGTAACCCTAGATCCTCCCAGTGTCTATATAAACCGGAGGACTTAGTTCGGATAAGAGATTCATTATCATAGCCGTACAAGCTAGACCTCTAGGGTTTAGCCATTACGATCTCGAGGTAGATCAACTCTTGTAATACTCATATTCATCAATATCAATCAAGCAAGATGTAGGGTATTACCTCCATAGAGAGGGCCCGAACCTGGGTAAACATCGTGTCCCTTGTCTCCTGTTACCATCAACCTTAGACGCACAGTTCGGGACCCCCTACCCGAGATCCGCCAGTTTTGACACTGACAGTGCCCCCCTCCCCCGTATATAAAGGAGGGGGGAGGGGGCCGGCCGGCCCTCATGGTGCGCCCCCAAGGGGGGATTCCTACTCCTACTAGGAGTAGGTTTCCCCCCTTTCCTAGTCCTAATAGGAGGGGGAGGAAGGGGAAGAGGAGAAGAAGCAAAGGGGGGCCGGCCCCCCTCCCAATTCAGATTGGTCTTGGGGGGGCACCTCTTGGCCGCCTCCTCTCTCTTCCAATAAAGCCCATGTAAGCCCATTAAGCCCCCGAGGGTTTCCGATAACCCCCCGGTACTCCGGTATATTCCCGAACTCATCCGAAACTATTCTGGTGTCCAAACATAACCTTCCAATATATCAATATTCATGTCTCGACCATTTTGAGACTCCTCGTCATATCTGTGATCACATCCGGGACTCTGAACTACCTTCGGTACATCAAAACACATAAACTCATAATACCGATCACCATCGAACGTTAAGCGTGCGGACCCTACGGGTTCGAGAACTATGTAGACATGACCGAGACTCATCTCTGGTCAATAACCAATAGCGGAACCTGGATGCTCATATTGGTTCCTACATATTCTACGAAGATCTTTATCGGTCAAACCGCATAACAACATATGTTGTTCCCTTTGTCATTGGTATGTTACTTGCCCGAGATTCGATCGTCGCGATCATCATACCTAGTTCAATATCGTTACCGGCAAGTCTCTTTACTTGTTCCGTAATGCAACATCCCGTAACTAAATCATTAGTCACATTGCTTGCAAGGCTTATAGTGATGTGCATTATCGGGAGGGCCTAGAGATACCTCTCCGACAATCGGAGTGACAAATCCTAATCTCGATCTATGCCAACTCAACAAACACCATCGGAGACACTTGTAGAGCATCTTTATAATCACCCAGTTACGTTGTGACGTTTGATAGCACACTAAGTGTTCCTCCGGTATTCGGGAGTTGCATAATCTCATAGTCATAGGAACATGTATAAGTTATGGATAAAGCAATAGCAATAAACTAAACAATCATAATGCTAAGCTAAAGGATGGGTCAAGTCAATCACATCATTCTCTAATGATGTGATCCCGTTTATCAAAAGACAACTCATGTCTATGGTTAGGAAACTTAACCATCTTTGATTAACGAGCTAGTGAAGTAGAGGCATACTAGTGACACTCTATTTGTCTATGTATTCACACATGTGCTAATTTTCCAGTTAATGCAATTCTAACATGAATAAATATTTATCATGATATAAGGAAATTTAAATAACAACTTTATTATTGCCTCTAGGGCTTATTTCCTTCATGAAGCACGCGGTGGGTATCGTTATTTTCTCACCATCACAGATGATTTGAGTAGGTATGGGTATATCTACTTGATGAAACACAAGTCTAAAATGTTTGAAAAGTTCAAAGAATTTCAAAGTGAAGTGGGGAATCATCGTAAAAAGAAAATAAAAGTTTCTATGAGCTGATCACGGAGGCGAATATTTGAGTTACGAGTTTGGCCTTCATTTAAAACAATGTGGAATTGTTTCACAACTCACGCCACCTGGAACACCACAACGTAATGGTGTGTCCAAATGTCATAATCGTACTTTATTGGGTCTGGTGCGTTCTATGATGTCTCTTACCAATTTACCACTATCGTTTTGGGGTTATGCATTAGAGACAGTTGCATTCACGTTAAATAGGGCACCGTCTAAATCTGTTGAGACAACACCATATGAATTGTGATTTGGCAAGAAACCTAAGTTGTCGTTTGTTAAAGTTTGGGGATGTGACTCTTATGTTAAAAGGCTTCAGCCTGATAATCTCGAACCCAAATCAAAGAAGTGCGTCTTCATAGGATACCCTAAGGAAACAATTGGGTACACCTTCAACCACATATCCGAAGGCAAGATCTTTGTTTCCAAGAATGGATCCTTTCTAGAGAAGGAGTTTCTCTCGAAAAAAGTGAGCGGGAGGAAAGTGATAATGGATGAGGTAGTTGTACCTTCTCTCGAACTGGAAAGTAGTACATCAGAGAAAGCCGTTCTCGTGATGCCTACACCAACCAGATAGGAAGCAAATGATGATGATCATGAAACTTCGGATCAAGTTACTACTCAACCTCGTTGGTCAACGGGAACATGTTCCGCACCAGAGTCGTACGACAATCCTATCTTGGAAGTCATGTTGTTGGACAACAGCGAACCTACGAACTATGAAGAAACTATGATGAGCCTAGATTCCGAAAAGTAGCTTGAGGCCATGAAATCTAAGATAGGATCCATGTATGAGAACAAAGTGTGGACTTTGGTGGATTTTCCCGATGATCGGCAAGCCATAAAGAATAAATGGATCTTTAAGAGGAAGATGAACACTGACGGTAATATCACTGTCTACAAAGCTCGACATGTCGCGAAAGGTTTTCGACAAGTTCAAGGGGTTGACTACGATGAGACTTTCTCACCCGTAGCGATGCTTAAGTCTGTCTGAATCATGTTAGCAATTGCCGCATTTTATGATTATGAAATCTGGCAAATAGACGTGAAAACTGCATTCCTTAATGGATTTCTTAAAGAAGAGTTGTATATGATGCAACCTGAAGGTTTCGTTGATCCTAAAGGTGCTAACAAAGTGTGCAAGCTCCAGCGATCCATCTATGGACTCATGCAAGCATCTTAGAGTTGGAATATACGCTTTGATAAGGTGATCAAAGCATATGGTTTTATAGAAACTTATGGTGAAGCCTGTATTTACAAGAAAGTGAGTGGGAGCTCTGTAGCATTTCTGATATTATATGTGGATGACATATTGTTGATTAGAAATGATATAGAATTTCTGGATAGCATAAAAGGATACTTGAATAAGGATTTTTCAATGAAAGACCTCGGTGAAGATGCTTATATATATTGGGCATCAAGATCTATAGGGATAGATCGAGACGCTTAATAGGACTTTCACAAAGCACATACCTTAGCAAAAGCTTTGAAGAAGTTCAAAATAGATTAGTGAAAGAAAGGGTTCTTGTCTATGTTGCAAGGTGTGAAGTTGAGTAAGACTCAAAATTCGACCACGGCAGAAGATAGAGAGAGAATGAAAGTCGTTCCCTATGCCTCAGCCATAGGTTCTATAAAGTATGCCATGTTGTGTACCAAACATGTTGTGTGCCTTGCCATGAGCTTGTCAAGGGGGTACAATAGTGATCCAGGAGTAGATCACTGGACAGCGGTCAAAATTATCCTTAGTTACCTAAGAAGACTAAGGAGATATTTCTCGGTTATGGAGGTAATAAAGAGTTCATCGTAAAGGGTTACGTCGATGCAAGCTTTGATGCAGATTCGGATGACTCTGAGTCTCAATCTGGATACATATTGAAAGTGGGAGAAATTAGCTTGAATAGCTCCATACAGAGCTTTGTAGACATAGAAATTTGCAAAATACATACGGATCTGAATGTGACAGACCCATTGACTAAACTTCTCTCACAAGCAACACATGATCACAACTTAGTATTGTTTGGATGTTAATCACATGGCAATGTGAACTGGATTATTGACTCTAGTAAACTCTTTGGGTGTTGGTCACATGGCGATGTCAACTATATGTGTCAAATCACATGGTGATGTGAACTAGATTATTGACTCTAGTGCAAGTGGGAGACTGATGGAAATATGCCCTAGAGGCAATAATAAAATGGTTATTATTATATTTCCTTAATCATGATAAAGGTTTATTATTCATGCTAGAATTGTATTGACCGGAAACTTAAATACATGTGTGGATACATAAACAAATAACGTCTCCCTAGTGAGCCTCTACTAGACTAGCTCATTGATCAAAAGATGGTTAAGGTTTCCTAACCATAGACATGAGTTGTCATTTGATAACGAGATCACATCATTTGGAGAATGATGTGATGGACAAGACCCATCCGTTAGCTTAGCATAATGATCGTTCAGCTTATTGTTATTGCTTTCTTAATGTCAAATACATATTCCTTCGACCATGAGATCATGCAACTCCCGAATACTGGAGGAATACCTTGTGTGCTATCAAACGTCACGACATAACTGGGTGATCATAAAGATGCTCTACAGGTATCTACGAAGGTGTTTGTTGAGTTGGCATGGATCGAGATTGGGATTTGTCACTCCAAGTATCGGAGAGGTATCTCTGGGCCGTCTCGGTAATACACATCATGATAAGCTTGCGAGCAAATGACTAAGGAGTTAGTCACGAGGTGATGTATTACGGAATGAGTAAAGAGACTTGCCGGTAACGATATTGAACTAGGTATGAAGATACCGACGATCGAATATCGGGCAAGTAACATACCGATGGACAAAGGGAATTACATATGTTATCATAACGGTTCGACCGATAAAGATCTTCGTAGAATATGTAGGAGCCAATATGGTCATCCAGGTTACGCAATTGGTTATTGACCGGAGAGGTGCCTCGGTCATTTATACATAGTTCTCGAACCCATAGGGTCCGCACGCTTAACATTCGTTGATGATATAGTGTTTTATTAGTTATATAATTTGGTGACCGAATGTTGTTCGGAGACCCGGATGAGATCACGGACATAACGAGGAGTCTCGAAATGGCCGGGAGGTAAAGATTGATATATAGGATAATGGTATTCGTGTTGGGGAACGTAGTAATTTCAAAAATTTCCTACGCACACGCAAGATCATGGTGATGCATAGCAACGAGAGGGGAGAGTGTTGCCTACGTACCCTCGTAGACCATTCACGGAAGCGTTATATCAACGCAGTTGATGTAGTTGTACGTCTTCACGATCCAACCGATCCAAGTACCGAAAGCATGGCACCTCCGAGTTCTGCACACGTTAGGCTCGGTGACGTCCTCACCTTCTCGATCCAACAAGAGGGGCGAAGTAGTAGATGAGTTCCGGCAGCACGACGGCGTGGTGACGGTGTTGGTGAAGAACAATCTCCGCAGGGCTTCGCCTAAGCACTACGAAAACTAGGACGGAGGATAAACTAGAGGGGACGGAGTTGCCGGCACACGGCTTGGTGTTTCTTGATGTGTCTTTCGTGCTAGCCCTGCCCCTCTATTTATATGTTGAGCCCTGGGGTCGAAACTTGGAGCAAAAGCCTCCTCAAAGTCGGTTTTGCCCGAAAGGCAAGTCCCACTCGGACTCTAGGACCAAACTCCACAATCCTTGGCGTCTGGCCCAGACGCCATGGGCCTTGGCATCTAGCCCAGGGCCAGACGCCAGGGTCTCTGGCGTTTGGCCCCCTGGCCTCCGCAAAACTCCTTTTGCACCGACTTATAGCCCCATGGGCCTGACCCCTTGGCCAAACCATATCATCCAATATAAGAATCTTTACCTCCGGACCATTCTGGAGCTCCTCGTCATGTTCGTGATCTCATCCGGGACTCCGAACAACATTCAGTCACCAACATACATAACTCATATAATACTATATCATCAACGAACGTTAAGCGTGCGGACCCTACGGGTTCGAGAACAATGTAGACATGACCGAGACACCTCTCTGGTCAATAACCAATAGCGGGACCTGGATTCCCATATTGGCTCCTACATATTCTACGAAGATCTTTATCGGTCAGACCGCATAACAACATACATTGTTCCCTTTGTCATCGGTATGTTACTTGCCCGAGATTCGATTGTCAGTATCTCAATACCTAGTTCAATCTCGTTATCGGCAAGTTTCTTTACTCGTTCCGTAATACATCATCCCGCAACTAACTCATTAGTTGCAATGCTTGCAAGGCTTATAGTGATGTGCATTACTGAGTGGGCCCAGAGATACCTCTCCGACAATCGGAGTGACAAATCCTAATCTCGAAATACGCCAACCCAACAAGTACCTTCGGAGACACCTGTAGAGCACCTTTATAATCACCCAGTTACGTTGTGACGTTTGGTGGCACACAAAGTGTTCCTCCAGTAAACGGGAGTTGCATAATCTCATAGTCATAGGAACATGTATAAGTCATGAAGAAAGCAATAGCAACAAACTAAACGATCAAGTGCTAAGCTAATGGAATGGGTCAAGTAAATCACATCATTCTCCTAATGATGTGATACCGTTAATCAAATGACAACTCATGTCTATGGTTAGGAAACATAACCATCTTTGATCAACGAGCTAGTCAAGTAGAGGCATACTAGTGACACTCTGTTTGTCTATGTATTCACACATGTATTATGTTTCCGGTTAATACAATTCTAGCATGAATAATAAACATTTATCATGATATAAGGAAATAAATAATAACTTTATTATTGCCTCTAGGGCATATTCCCTTCAGTCTCCCACTTGCACTAGAGTCAATAATCTAGTTCACATCGCCATGTGATTTAATACCAATAGTTCACATCACCGTGTGATTAACACCCATAGTTCACATCGACATGTGACCAACACCCAAAGGGTTTACTAGAGTCAATAATCTAGTTCACATCGCTATGTGATTAACACCCAAAGAGTACTAAGGTGTGATCATGTTTTGCTTGTGAGAGAAGTTTAGTCAAAGGGTCTGCCACATTCAGATCCGTAAGTATTTTGCAAATTTCTATGTCAACAATGCTCGGCACAGAGCTACTCTAGCTAATTGCTCCCACTTTCAATATGTATCCAGATTGAGATTTAGAGTCATCTGGATCAGTGTCAAAATTTGCATCGACGTAACCCTTTACGACGAACCTTTTTGTCACCTCCATAATCGAGAAACATATCCTTATTCCACTAAGGATAAATTTGACCGTTGTCCAGTGATCTACTCCTAGATCACTTTTGTACTCCCTTGCCAAAATTAGTGTAGGGTATACAATAGATCTAGTACACAGCATGGCATATTTTATAGAACTTATGGCCAAGGCATAGGGAATGACTTTCATTCTCTTTCTATCTTTTGTCGTGGTCGGGCTTTGAGTCTTACTTAGTTTCACACCTTGTAACACAGGCAAGAACTCTTTCTTTGACTGTTCCATTTTGAACTACTTCAAAATCTTGTCAAGGTATGTACTCATTGGAAAACTTATCAAGCGTCTTGATCTATCTCTATAGATCTTGATGCTCAATATGTAAGCAGCTTCACCGAGGTCTTTCTTTGAAGAACTCTTTTCAAACACTCCTTTATGCTTTGCAGAATAATTCTACATTATCTCCAATCAACAATATGTCATTCACATATACTTATCAGAAATTTTGTAGTGCTCCCACTCACTTTCTTGTAAATACAGGCCTCACCGCAAGTCTGTATAAAACTATATGCTTTGATCAACTCATCAAAGCGTATATTCCAACTCCGAGATGCTTGCACCAGTCAATAGATGGATCGATGGAGCTTGCATATTTTGTTAGCACCTTTAGGATTGACAAAACTTTCTTGTTGCATCATATACAACTCTTCTTTAATAAATCCATTAAGGAATGTAGTTTTGTTTATCCATTTGCCAAATTTCATAAAATGTGGCAATTGCTAACATGATTCGGACAGACTTTAAGCATAGATACGAGTGAGAAACTCTCATCATAGTCAACACCTTGAACTTGTCGAAAACCTTTTCGACAATTCTAGCTTTGTAGATAGTAACACTACTATCAGCGTCCGTCTTCCTCTTGAAGATCCATTTAATCTCAATGGCTCGCCGATCTTTGGGCAAGTCAATCAAAGTCCATACTTTGTTCTTATACATGGATCTCATCTCAGATTTCATGGCTTCAAGCCATTTTGCGGAATCTGGGCTCACCATCGCTTCTTCATAGTTCATAGGTTCATCATGGTCTAGTAACATGACTTCCAGAACAGGATTATCGTACCACTCTGGTGCGGATCTTACTCTGGTTGATCTACGAGGTTCAGTAATAACTTGATCTGAAGTTTCATGACATCATCATTAACTTCCTCACTAATTGGTGTAGGCGTTACAGGAACCAGTTTCTGTGATGAACTACTTTCCAATAGGGGAGCAGGTACAGTTACCTCATCAAGTTCTACTTTCCTCCCACTCACTTCTTTCGAGAGAAACTCCTTCTCTAGAAAAACTCCGAATTTAGCAACAAAAGTCTTGCCTTCGGATCTATGATAGAAGGTGTACCCAACAGTCTCCTTTGGGTATCCTATGAAGACACATTTCTCCTATTTGGGTTCGAGCTTATCAGGTTGAAGCTTTTTCACGTAAGCATCGCAGCCCCAAACTTTAAGAAACGACAACTTTGGTTTCTTGCCAAACCACAATTCATAAGGCGTCGTCTCAACGGATTTAGATGGTGCCCTATTTAACGTGAATGTAGCGGTCTCTAATGCATAACCCCAAAACGATAGTGGTAAATCAGTAAGAGACATCATAGATCGCACCATATCTAGTGAAGTACGATTATGACGTTCGGACACACCATTACACTGTGGTGTTCCAGGTGGCGTGAGTAGTGAAACTATTTCACATTGTTTTAACTGAAGGCCAAACTCGTAACTCAAATATTTTACTTCTGCGATCATATCGTAGAAACTTTTATTTTTGTTACAATGATTCTCCACTTCACTCTGAAATACTATGAACTTTTTCAAATGTTTCAGACTTGTGTTTCATCAAGTAGATATACTCATATCTGCTCAAATCATTTGTGAAGATCAGAAAATGATGATATCTTCCGCGAGCCTCAATATTCATCGGACCACATACATCAGTATGTATGATTTTCAACAAATATGTTGCTCGCTCCATTGTTCCGAAGAACGGAGTCTTAGTCATCTTGCCCATGAGGCATGGTTCGCAAGCATCAACTGATTCATAATCAAGTGATTCCAAAAACCCATCAACATGGATTTTCTTCATGCGCTTTACACCAATATGACCTAAACGGCAGTGCCAGAAATAAGTTGCACTATCATTATTAACTTTGCATCTTTTGGCTTCAATATTATGAAAATGTGTATCACCACGATCGAGATCCAATAAACCATTTTTATTGGGTGTATGGCCATAGAAGGTTTTATTCATGTAAACATAACAACAATTATTCTCTAACTTACATGAATAACTGTATTGCAATAAACATGATCCAATCATATTCATGCTCAACGCAAACACTAAATAACATTTATTTTAGGTTTAACACTAATCCCGAAAGTATAGGGAGTGTGCGATGATGATCATATCAATCTTGGAACCATTTCCAATACACATCATCACTTCTCCCTTAACTACTCTCTGTTCATTCTGCAACTCCCGTTTCGAGTTACTATTCTTAGCAACTGAACTAGTATCAAATACTGAGGGGTTGCTATAAACACTAGTAAAGTACACATCAATAACATGTATATCAAATATACCTATGTTCACTTTGCCATCCTTCTTATCCGCCAATTACTTGGGGTAGTTCCGCTTCTAGTGACCAGTCCTTTTGCAGTAGAAGCACTCAGTTTCAGGCTTAGGTCCAGATTTGGGTTTTTTCACTTGAGCAGCAACTTGCTTGCCGTTCTTCTTGAAGTTCCCTTTCTTCCCTTTGTCCCTTTACTTGAAACTAGTGGTTTTGTTTACCATCAACACTTGATGCTTTTATTGATTTCTACCTTCGTCGATTCAGCATCACGAAGAGCTTGGGAATCATTTCCGTTATCCCTTGCATATTATAGTTCATCACGAAGTTCTACTAACTTGGTGATGGTGACTAGAGAATTATGTCAATCACTATTTTATCTGGAAGATTAACTCCCACTTGATTCAAGCGATTGTAGTACCCAGACAATCTGAGCACATGCTCACTGCTTGAGCTATTCTCCTCCATCTTTTAGCTATAGAACTTGTTGGAGACTTCATATCTCACAACTTGGGTATTTGCTTGAAATATTAACTTCAACTCCTGGAACATCTCATATGGTCCATGACATTCCAAACGTCTTTGAAGTCCCGATTCTAAGCCATTTAAGCATGGTGCACTAAACTATCAAGTAGTCATCATATTGAGCTAGTCAAACGTTCATAACATCTGCATTTGCTCCTGCAATAGGTTTGTCACCTAGCGGTGCATCAAGGACATAATTCTTCTATGCAGCAATGAGGATAAACCTCAGATCACGGATCCAATCCGCATCATTGCTACTAACATCTTTCAACTTAGTTTTCTCTAAGAACATATCAAAAATAAAACAGGGGAGCTAAACGTGAGCTATTGATCTACAACATAGAAATGCTAATACTACCAGGACTAAGTTCATGATAAATTTAAGTTCAATTAATCATATTACTTAAGAACTCCCACTTAGGTAGACATCCCTCTAATCCTCTAAGTGATCACGTGATCCATATCAACTAAACCATGTCCGGTCATCACGTGAGATGGAGTAGTTTCAATGGTGAACATCACTATGTTGATCATATCTACTATATGATTCACGCTCGACCTTTCGGTCTCAGTGTTCCGAGGCCATATCTGTTATATGCTAGGCTCGTCAAGTTTAACCTGAGTATTCCGCGTGTGCAACTGTTTTGCACCCGTTGTATTTGAACGTAGAGCCTATCACACCCGATCATCACGTGGTGTCTCAGCACGAAGAACTTTCGCAACGGTGCATACTCAGTGAGAACACTTATACTTTGATAATTTAGTGAGGGATCATCTTAAAATGCTACCGTCAATCAAAGCAAGATAAGATGCATAAAAGATAAACATCACATGCAATCAATATAAGTGATATGATATGGCCATCATCATCTTATGCTTGTGATCTCCATCTCCGAAGCACCTTCATGATCACCATCGTCACCGGCGCGACACCTTGATCTCCATCGTAGCATCGTTGTCGTCTCGCCAATCTTATGCTTCCACGACTATCGCTACCGCTTAGTGATAAAGTAAGCATTACAGGGCGATTGCATTGCATACAATAAAGCGACGACCATATGGCTCCTGCCAATTGCCGATAACTCGGTTATAAAACATGATCATCTCATACAATAAAATTTAGTATCATGTCTTGACCATATCACATCACAACATGCGCTGCAAAAACAAGTTAGACGTCCTCTACTTTGTTGTTGCAAATTTTACGTGGCTGCTACGGGCTTAGCAAGAACCGTTCTTACCTACGCATCAAAACCACAACGATAGTTTGTCAAGTTGGTGTTGTTTTAACCTTCGCAAGGATCGGGCGTAGCCACACTCGGTTCAACTAAAGTTGAAGAAACTGACACCCGCCAGCCACTTGTGTGCAAAGCACGTCGGTAGAACCAGTCTCGCATAAGCGTACGCATAATGTCGGTCCGGGCCGCTCCATCCGACAATACCGCCGAACCAAAGTATGACATGCTGGTAAGCAGTATGACTTATATCGCCCACAACTCACTTGTGTTCTACTCGTGCATATGACATCTACGCATAAAACCTGGCTCTGATACCACTGTTGGGGGACGTAGTAATTTCAAAAATTTCCTACGCACACGCAAGATCATGGTGATGCATAGCAACAAGAGGGGAGAGTGTTGTCTACGTACCCTCGTAGACCGTTCGCCGAAGCGTTATATCAACGCAATTGATGTAGTCATACGTCTTCACGATCCGACCGATCCAAGTATCAAAAGCACGACACCTTCGAGTTCTGCACACGTTCGGCTCGGTGACGTCCTCGCCTTCTCGATCCAGCAAGAGGGGCGAAGTAGTAGATGAGTTCCGGCAGCACGACGGCGTGGTGACGGTGTTGGTGAAGAATAATCTTCGCAGGGCTTCGCCTAAGCACTACGAAAACTAGGACGGAGGATAAACTAGAGGGGACGGAGTTGCCGGCACATGGCTTGGTGTTTCTTGATATGTCTTTGGTGCTAGCCCTGCCCCTCTATTTATATGTTGAGCCCTGGGGTCGAAACTTGGGGCAAAAGCCTCCTCAAAGTCGGTTTTGCCCGAAAGGCAAGAGTCCCACTCGGACTCCAGGACCAAATGCCACAATCCTTGGCCTCTGTCCCAGACGCCATGGGCCTCGATGTCTGGCCCAGGGCCAGATGCCAGGGTCTCCGGCGTTTGGCCCCCTGGCCTCCGCAAAACTCCTTTTCCACCGACTTATAGCCCCATGGGCCTGACCCCTTGGCCAAACCATATCATCCAATATATGAATATTTACCTCCAGAGCTCCTTGTCATGTCCGTGATCTCATCCGGGACTCCGAACAACATTTGGTCACCAACATACATAACTCATATAATACTATATCGTCAACGAACGTTAAGCGTGCGGACCCTACGGGTTCGAGAACAATGTAGACATGACCGAGACACCTCTCTGGTCAATAACCAATAGCGGGACCTGGATGCCCATATTGGCTCCTACATATTCTACGAAGATCTTTATCGGTCAGACCGCATAACAACATACGTTGTTCCCTTTGTCATCGGTATGTTACTTG
Organism: Triticum aestivum; assembly: GCF_018294505.1. Taxonomy (NCBI): domain Eukaryota; kingdom Viridiplantae; phylum Streptophyta; class Magnoliopsida; order Poales; family Poaceae; genus Triticum; species Triticum aestivum. The sequence goes on from NC_057800.1 coordinate 143,581,236, forward strand.
CCCGAGATTCGATAGTCGGTATCTCAATACCTAGTTCAATCTCGTTACCGGCAAGTCTCTTTACTCATTCCGTAATACATCATCCCGCAACTAACTCATTAGTTGCAATGCTTGCAAGGCTTATAGTGATGTGCATTACCGAGTGGGCCCAGAGATACCTCTCCGACAATCGGAGTGACAAATCCTAATCTCGAAATACGCCAACCCAACAAGTACCTTCGGAGACACCTGTAGAGCACCTTTATAATCACCCAGTTACGTTGTGACGTTTCATGGCACACAAAGTGTTCCTCCGGTAAACGGGAGTTGCATAATCTCATAGTCATAGGAACATGTATAAGTCATGAAGAAAGCAATAGCAACAAACTAAACGATCAAGTGCTAAGCTAACGGAATGGGTCAAGTCAATCACATCATTCTCCTAATGATGTGATACCGTTAATCAAATGACAACTCATGTCTATGGTTAGGAAACATAACCATCTTTGATCAACGAGCTAGTCAAGTAGAGGCATACTAGTGACACTCTGTTTGTCTATGTATTCACACATGTATTATGTTTCCGGTTAATACAATTCTAGCATGAATAATAAACATTTATCATGATATAAGGAAATAAATAATAACTTTATTATTGCCTCTAGGGCATATTTCCTTCAATTCGAACATCGGAATAGTTTCGGAGTGCACCATGTAGTCATCGGATTACCGGAAGGGGTTCCGAGAGGCCCTGGGAGGTCTATGGGCCTAATGGGCCAAGGAGAGGCACACACCAGCCCACAAGGGCGCTGGCGCGACTTCTCCCTGGCCGTCGGCCCTAGAAGAAGGAAAGGAGGGGGAGCCACCTCCTGGTGCCTACCCCTCCTTGTGGGAGAAAGGAAGGGGCGGGGGCGCCACCTCCTCCTTCCTCCCCCTTGGCGCCAAAAGAAGGAAGGGGCGGCCTAGGGCATTATCCCAAGTAGGATTTGGCCCTACTTGGGGCGCTCCTTGGTCTCTCCCCTATCCCCCTACCTATATATATGTAGGAGGGGGGCGCCTAGCACAACCACGACAATCTTTTAGCCGTGTGCGGCGCCCCCTTCCACCGTTTACACCCTCGGTCATATTTTCGTAGTGCTTATGCGAAGCCCTGCTGAGATAGCATCACCATAACCGTCACCACGCCGTCGTGCTGCTGGAACTCATCCACTACCTCGCCATCTTGCTAGATCAAGAAGGCGGAGGACGTCACCGAGCTGAACGTGTGTAGAAGGCGGAGGACGTCACCGAGCTGAACGTGTGTTGAACGCGGAGGTGTCGTACGTTCGGTACTCGATCGGTTGGATTGCAAAGAAGTTTGACTACATCAACCACGTTACTAAGCGCTTTCGCTTACGGTCTATGAGGGTACGTAGACATACTCTCCCCTCTTGTTGCTATGCATCTCCATAGATAGATCTTGCGTGTGCATAGAATTTTTTTGTTTTCCATGCAAAGTTTCCCAACAACTTCTTCCTCCAATTGGCATAGATGTGTCTATCACACATTCTATATTGTGCCCTTGGCATATATCCTTGCATTCTACTAATAAATAGCAAAGTCTAGTGATAGACCTAACTAACAAAAGAAAATGATGTGGAGATCATAAACACAAGCTAGTGGTGTTAACGACCAACTTGTGTACAGATGGTTAACACAAGAAAGTGTCATTAATGTGTACCTTCTATTGATATGAATGAAGACCCATCATGCTCCTTGATACGTGTATCCAAGTCTTTGATCGGAATGCCAGTGAAACATTCCTAATTTTATCTTGTCTCTTATTATAGTAATATCCAAGCTATATATATTTGGTTGTCAGCATCTTTATCAATGACGCAAAAAATCTCACCTTGACGTGCTCCTTTGAAGAAGCAAGCAGTAATCCCAGTCACCCTTCTACGCCCATATTTTGTATCACTTTTTTCGTAGCATCGAAGCACACATAGAGATTTTAAAATATATTTTGCTCCATGTTTTTAGTATCCAAGAAAACACCAATCATTTCTTTGCAGCCTTGCGCTTTGATGTTGAAGCATTAACGAAGTAACCATTGAGCACAATCAATTTAATTTTTTCAAACTTACATGCGGGGTTGGATAATATGGTGCTCATACCTTTTAGTAATGACTTTAGCAGCTACAAGAGGATCCTCCCTGTTAGGTGCACAATTATGTTCATCTTCATAAGCAATCACCTGGGACCTTGAACACATGATGCTCTTTGCATCATATATGGGCTATGGTCATACAAGCCATCCACACTTACCTATGGTCTTTTCATCCTCCGACTTCTCAAAGACACTACTCCTAGAAGTTCCTAGCCTATACTTTATCATTGACCCATGAGGATCTTGCTCCTAAAAAACACTCCCTAACTGAAGCTATATTTTGGAAACTTACCTTTCCTTCTCACAAATCTTCATGAGTCTAAGTAAAAGCATCCTTCATTAATCCTTTTGTATTTTTCACTAGATCAATAAGAACAACACCTGAGCATTCCTCTGAACCCACCTTTGAGAATCCCTAATTCTCTTATTATGTTTCTTTGCTTGTTCTTTGAGTTCCACTAATTCATCGTCCCCTCCAATATGGTCATTGTTTGCATGTAGTTACTATCCCCATGGTCTAAATCTATTGAGACATTGTCATGCTCTTTTGCCTCTTCTTTGTGAGGCGTAGTTGTTTGATGTCATGCTGCTTGAGCTCTCGCAATACTATCACTTTGCAATCTAATATTAACCACTTCAGAGTCACCAATCATGGCATCTTCGGCGACAAGCTCTTGGGAACCTTGAACCCACACCCCTCCCAATCCTTTGCCTCCTCATAAAATTTTCTTTGATGGGTTGGCAATAACTTGAGCTATAACTTTCGTGTCATCTGGTACAAGCACATTATCGGTTTTATTGCAGTTTAGGAATCTGTTTGTTTTTACAATGAACTACTCCTCATCTTTGTAGTTATGACAACATTAGGTTCATCCCTTCCTCCCTTATCCTTACCACCATTCCCTTCTTCAAAGTTATGCCATCATTTTATTTACTGGCAATTTCTTCGTTCTGATCCTCCATGGACGATGTAATCTAATATCTTCATACATCCAACATCATCATATAGAAAATAAGAGTCAATTCACCATCTCTTTAACCGACCGAAGAAAATAAATTATCATTAACTCCTTAAAAGCAATATGATCACCAAGATGCTCTTTGATCTCTCGCGTTGACAATTTCTTCATTTCTATCTCAGAAAACCCCCACTCCCTCAATGTAGTCGGATTGAGTGATAATCCTGACAAATTCCCCACCGAAGTGAAATCACACGTTCAGTTTCTCAGTCGGGTCCATGACTACGCAAAGAAAAAGACCTGCATTGCAACAAATGCCTTCAGTTATCCATGACTAATTCAACTATTCGGAACCATAACACGCAAATCCCTTTTCTCACAACACAAAACCCCCAACTTTCGTTGTATGAAAACCTTAACCAAACCTAATAAAGAAAGGCGGGTGCGGCTAGAGGAGCGGTTTGAGGGGGGCGAAGGTGATTACTTGTTTTTTTCGCCCATCGCGGTCACCCGACATTCGTGGTTGTCATTCCGCTCAGGAGGAAGAAAGGAAAATGCCCTGGGAGAGAAGTGGGCATATAGAGAATGTAGGGGCTTGAGCCAAGATGAGTGGAGCCGTCGTCATTCTAGCTTTACTTGTAGGATTGCATTAGCCAGCGAACGTTGGGAGACATGGCATTTGCCAACGTTTTTTATTGCAAATTATTTTGCAGGAAGGTGGTGATTCTTCATAAACACATGGCAATTTCTGGCAAAATAAGGTTTTGTTGTAAAAAAAATATCTTGTTTTCTTATAAAACTTGTCATGTTCTGCAGAATATAATTGCCGTGAAAAACGTTCGTTTTGCCGTCCTCTCATAGCGAACATTCGCTGAATAACACGCCCTACTTATTCCTAAACCTATGCCACATCAGCAATCCCGTGGTGTTCGACCGACTCTACAAATGGCAGACTTCTCTCTCACCCAAATCCCAACCGTGATTTTTCTTTGCGTTCTAAAAGTATGCCGTTATTGTTGACTGAAACTAGCCTTGGTTGAGTTGAACAATGTAATCTGAATTTTCTAGTAGTATGAGAGTATTATATTGGTCGTACATACCACCGGTACGAACAGTGTAGCTCAGTGACAGTAGCTACTAGCGTGGAGCAGTGTGAGATTGCCAGTTGCGTTCGTGTCCCGTGTGACTCGTGTGTTGATGAGGGAGGTAGTGGGAGGAGAGTAGCTCGCCACCGTAGCCGGGTTACTTTTATGGCACTGTTTCTAACGTTCAGTTCAACGCCACGCTTAAACTAGAGGTCACTTTCACTCTGCCTTCCGAGGCTAGCATTCGAGGCCAGAATTTCGGCCGCCTTCAAATTGTATTGGAAAGTGAGTCGAGCGTTTAATGGTGTGTCTTGTGGCCACTGGCCTAGCGCCTAGCGCCGCAGCACAGACAGGAGTTGGCCAGTACCTGAATATCCGGGGAGCATGCACTGTCAGCCTTAATAATACACTACTGTATGATCGATCCAAAGCACTGTTAAGCGCTCAAACAGGTGTAACCAAAACAGTGTAAACTTGGGAATGCCAAGTCCCTGGCCATCTCAAATCCATGCAAAATTTCGCCTTGCCGAAGAGCACCACGGGGCCGAGAAATATCAAGGAGGAAATCTCAATCTCCAAAGGCTGATCAAGAATCTACAGAAGAGGGTTAAACCAGCATAAAATAACAGAGGGAAAAAAAGGCTGGGATTCTCCGGCAAGTCCTAATTAATATACTACGAGCTCCCTACTTAAAAAGCTTGCACAAAGCGAGCACGAAGATTAAAAATCCCAGTTTGACATGGTGACGAGGACAGTTGGGTGCCTCGGATTAAAGAAATGGTTGCGAGCTCGACCTGCCCATATGCCTACACGAGCAGCGCCTTTGATTGGATTTTGTCTAGTCCTTGTGAGCAGAATTGAAAAGAGTTTAGGTGAGAGGAAAAAGGCTGTGGTGTCGTCGGGGAGGAGTTCGTGCACACGAGTGCGCGCGCAACCGGCCTGACCCTGGAAACCAGGTGCCCCCTGGCCCCTTACTTAATTCAAAAGCTGTTCGGCTTCGGCTATATACATACGACGATCTACCCAGCCTGGCCAATTACCCCTTGGATGCATGATTGGACTGGCAAGTTCAATGTTCTTTGGAAATTTTTGGAGCAAAATTATTTTGATCAAATATGCCATTCGGCAAACCACCCACCGCGTCTTGTCTAAAAGGAGAACGTACACTTGTTTTTCTGGTTGACAACCGCATAAAGGTAATTCAAAACCGGCACAAATGCCACTTAGATAGAGGGTTTTGGATTGTAATGAGGACAAGGGTAGCAGCCAAAAGAGGAGCATTGCCCCCACTAAGGATCCCACTGGCCATTGTCTCGTAAGCATGCATGTGCATGGATCCATCCCATGGGGTTGCTCTACTTTGTCTCGGTTTTGCACTATTTTCCGCGTACTGCCTCGTACGAACAGTAGCCGGAATAAAGCTAAAATTGTTGCAAGATAATGCATGTTAATTAAGCTGACCAGGGGAAAAGATGTAGTGATTAGGCTGTTGTTTGCATGTAACGTGGAACTTGCCCTTTGCCTTTTTTTCACATGATTTAAAGCCGACTATTATGAGCTTGTCACGCATTATTTTTCGGTAGTCGTCAATGGTTGATTGGCCGTTTTTGCATGTGGGATGCAATACAGCTGCTCCTAATCGTCGCTCTTGAAAGGGAGTGTTTTGTCGAGCATCTTGCAAAAGGCAAACTGGCTACGTGATGTATCAAGTACTCCAATATGATTATTTTTGCATGCTTGTGTCAGTGTGTGATTTGCAGCATGAACTATGAAGTTCTGCATATAATGGTTCCAATATGAAATTTTTGGCACGAAACAATGTATTATTTGATCCCATGCATGTGCACAAACCCTATGAAATTGGGGCCTTTAAAAAGGCAAGATTCATAAATAGAAATAGAGAAATCCTACAAACTCATAATATTTCATGATATTATGAATCCCATAGAAAATTCAAAACATGAGCATGCAAGCATCAGCCTTTGATGACCCAAAATAGTACTATAGTAGTACGAAGGTTTGTGCAAGGTATGACAGGAAAAAAAAACTCTATATTTTGGTCTCGGCAGTGTGACCAAGATCATGAACTGTCACAGGGCACAAGGCCGGTGCTTTCGATCTCTGTATTGAGGTTCCAATGGTGTGTTCCAAGGTTTAGCTCGCGCATGCTTAGGACAAGGTTTGAAGTGTCGGTATGGCATGTGAAGGTGTTTGTGATGGCAGATCAGGCGATTCTACTCCTGCTTGAAACTTGGGGGTAGCCTTTCTTTGAGGTACCCCACGTGAATAGCCTACACTGTTTCCGCGGCCGGTCTAGATTATTGGCTGCATGGGATCGGTGTCGATGGTGGACGTCACTAGTGTAGATACCTGTTATTTGAGACTTTCCATTTTTGCTATTTGTTGCGTGTGATTGGCAAACCACCAGTATCAGGCCACTGATAATAGGTTATTTGTGGCGTGCATATGTTCACGCACACCACTACTAATAACAATACTAGTGGTGTGCCATTGAACTAGCACGCCACTGACGATTCGATCTTGGGTTGCTCAAAACTCGCCCAATCTGATGTCTTCGTCTCAAATGGCGAGGACAGGGGGGTGCAAAATGCAGCTCAAATACCATACAATCAACGGCCCAACGAGACTCCTCGGTTCTGCTTTCATAACTTGGTTGCGTGCCTTTAGCATGTTGTTTTTTGAGAGGAAGGGGAGGAAAAGGTAATGCCGGCGTGAGAGAGGGTGGGAAAGCAGTGAGGCAATGTCGGTGACGGGATGGGAGGCAGTCGGGCAATGTCGGTGAGGGGATGAGAGGCGGTGGGGCAATGTCGGTGAGAGGATGAGAGGCCGTGTGGCAATGTCGGTGAGGGGGTGAGTGGTGAGGCAACGCCGGTGGATGATGGTGCAAGTGGCGTTGCTCCATATAAATAGCTACAGATCGGTGTTGAACCTTTATTTACATATTACTGGCATTTTATTTTATTTTATAAATATAAATATAATTAAAAAAACAAACATATTCTATTGGATATATCTATTTATTTTATGAATTTAGAAAAAGATTTTGACTTTTGAATAAAAAATATTTATATTTAATGATGCACAAATTACTTCTGGGGTGTGCATATATGAGCACACCACTAGTAACCCAATTACTAGTGATATGTACAGTATGCACACGCCACTAGTATGTGTTCCGGTAGTTTTATACCAGATTGGTCTAGTTACTAGTGTCGTGTGCATATATTGCTGGAATTTTGTCTATTTTGGGCCTAGCCCAATAGCAGTTTCAGAAATTCCTAATAAATCCTAGAGGTCCACGCAGCCCATTTGTGCAAGGCAAGAGGTGGAACAAATGTTTAGTCCCACATTGCTAGTCTAGAGGGAGTTGGACCTCTTTATAAGGGAGGTTCTTTCCCCATATGTATGAGCATGAGAACAAGAGGGACATCCATGCGCGCTCCTCCTCCGCCGCCCGCCTCGTCATGACGCGCCGCGGGTTGCGGGAATGAGCCGAGCCGATGTCTAAATTTTTTCCACGCACGACGGGCATACGAAAGGTCATGTGGGAGTTGAAATGTTTTTCTGTAGTGGACACTGAATTCGAACGGCGTGCCTCTTCGGCCGCTCCCTGTTCGCTTCGTCTCCCTTCGTTGCTTCACCTCCCGCCGCAGCCTCTTCGCGTCCTTCTCTTGTGCCTATATTAGAGAGGTCGCTCCTCTCTAGAGAGACACACCAGAAGATCTACTTCCTCTCGCCACAAAGTTCCTGAGCACTGCGCTGCTGCTACGATCTTCCCCATCCCGGCTTGCGGCGTGCACCGCAGGTCGGGACAGTAGGCCTCCGAAACCGCACCTTTTGAGTCCTGTACGGGAGAAGGGTGATAAGGTTTTGGGGGAGCGCTCAGCGCGACTACTGGCTGCTTCATCACGGACGATCCGGTCGCCGACGACTACTTCCCCGACGACGACTTCTTCCCCGACGTCCACGACCTCCTCGACGACATGGCTGGAGAGGATGTCGACCCCAAGTCCAGTGCTTCTGCTGTTGCTGTCCCGTACGTGGTTATGCTCTTTCTGTTAGACGTCCTGCCACAGTTCTTTGCTCTAGTTTCTGCCCTACATGTGTTAGGTTCTACTTCATATATGCAACTTGCTATACTGTCTGCTCTAGATGTGTTTAGTTACAGTTCATATGTGAAGTTGTCATTTACCTTCTGTTTGTCAAATCGCATGACTTACTGTATCACTGTTATATTAGTCATGCTTTATCTAGTATTTCTGTTAATAAAATCATTTGGTAAATTGCTCATATTTCCAACAATCCAAAAACCTTATTATAGGCAATTTACACCAAGTGGTTTTGCTACTTCCATGAGACCTCCTATGTTTGAGGGTATCCACTATAAGAGGTGGAGCGTGAGAGCAGTCTTATGGTTTCAAACCATGAGTTGCTATGACGCCACTCTCGGCAAACCTGAAGGAGAGCTTGATGCTCAACAGGCACAAGCTTTTCAGAAAATGGATACTCTGTTTAAGGCTGCTCTCTTGAGTGTTCTTGGTGAGAACATAGTTGATGCTTATGCGTCAATTGATAATGGAAAAGATATGTGGGATGCACTCGAGGCCAAGTTTGGGGTTTCGGATGCTGGCACTGAGCTATACATCATGGAGCAATTCTATGATTATAGGATGACTGAAGAGCGCTTCGTGGTTGAGCAAGCTCATGAGATACAGTCATTTGCTAGAGAACTTGAGCACTTCAGTTGTATGCTACCGGACAAGTTTGTTGCCGGAGGTATCATCACTAAGCTTCCTCCTTCATGGAGGAACTTTGCTACCTTGCTGAAGCATAAGAGGCAGGAGTTTTCCGTCCCGGATCTCATTGGCACTCTTGATATGGAAGAAAAGGCGAGAGCAAAGGACACACGTGCTCGATGTATTGAGGGAGGATCTAGTGCCAATGTGGTATAGAAGTAGAACTTCCAGCCCCACAAGTTCAAGAACAAGGGCAAGTTTGATGGTAAAGCAAAGTTTGATGGGAAGAACAAGGCTGTGCAACACACGAACTTCAAGAAGAAGAATGGCAAGAAGAAAGGTGCTTGTCATGTGTGTGGGGATCCTGATCATTGGGCTCCTAGTTGCCCTAATCGCTATGACAAGCGTCATCCTGGGAAAGGCGGCAAGACCGCTAATGTTGTCATTGGAGACACTGACATGAAGGATGCTGGGTATGGTATATTTCCCACTATTCTTTCAGTATGTCATTCTCCTGACTGGTTGATTGGCACGGGTGCTAATGTGCATGTATGCGGTGATATTTCCATGTTTTCGTCTTATCAGACCGCAGGGACTTCAACCGTGCTGATGGGCAACGGTTCAAGTGCTTCTGTTCGTGGTGTTGGCACGGTCGATCTGAAGTTTACTTCAGGGAAGATCGTGCGGCTGAAGAACGTGCATTATGTCCCCTCCGTCAATAAAAATCTTGTTAGCGGATCTCTTCTGTGTAGAGATGGCTACAAGCTTGTCTTTGAGTCAAATAAATTTGTAATATCCAAGTATGGAACCTTTGTTGGTAAAGGCTATGAGTCAGGAGGCTTGTTTCGTTTATCCTTATCAGACGTTTGCAATAAAGTTGTTAATCATATTTGCAACAATAGTGAATCCAATGTGTGGCATTCACGTCTTTGTCATGTTAACTTTGGTTGCATGTCGCGACTAGCGAAGTTGAACTTAATCCCTAGTTTCACCACCGTCAAGGGATCTAAGTGTCAAGTGTGTGTGCAAGCTAAGCAACCTCGTAAGTCTCACACGACTGCGGAAATAAGAAATCTTGCACCACTAGAGCTCATACATTCAGATCTATGTGAAATGAATGGTGTTTGACAAAAGGTGGAAAGAAATATTTCATGACGTTAATTGATGACTCCACTAGATACTGTCGTGTGTATCTTCTGAAATCTAAGGATGAGGCTTTGAACTTTTTCAAGATCTATAAAGCTGAAGTGGAAAACCAACTTGATCGAAAATCAAGAGGCTTAGGTCCGACCGTGGTGGAGAGTATTTTTCCAATGAGTTTGATGCTTTTTGTGCGGAACATGGTATAATCCATGAGAGGACGCCTCCCTACTCACCTCAGTCAAATGGGGTGGCCGAAAGAAAGAACCGTACTCTAACTGATTTGGTTAACGCCATGTTAGACACATCGGGTCTCTCCAAGGCATGGTGGGGGGAGGCGATATTGACAGCATGTCATGTCCTAAACCGAGTCCCCACAAAGAACAAAGAGATAACTCCATTCGAGGAATGGGAGAAGAAAAGGTTAAAACTCTCTTATCTGCGAACATGGGGTTGTTTGGCGAAAGTCAATGCTCCAATTTCAAAGAAGCGGAAGCTTGGACCAAAGACCGTGGATTGTGTTTTCCTGGGATATGCTTTTCATAGCATTGGCTATAGATTCTTGGTTGTAAAATCTGAGGTATCTGACATGCATGTCGGTACGATCATGGAGTCGAATGATGCGACTTTATTTGAAGATATCTTTCCCATGAAGGATATGGCTACCTCATCTAATCAGGAGATGCCTAGTTCATGAATCAGAAACCAATTACAATTACCGAACCTACAATTTCGATGGAACACTTTGAAAGTCCCGTGGAGGAGAACAATGAAGTTCCTATTAGGAGCAAGAGACAGAGGACTGCAAAGTCCTTTGGTGATGATTTTCTTGTGTACCTCATAGATGACACTCCCAGTTCTATTTCAGAGGCCTATGCATCTGAAGATGCTGACTACTGGAAGGAAGCGGTTCGTAGCGAGATGGATTCTATCTTGGCGAATGAAACTTGGGAGATAACTGATCGTCCTTATGGGTGCAAACCTATAGGATGCAAATGGGTATTCAAGAAGAAGCTTAGGCCTGATGGTACTATTGAAAAGTACAAGGCTCGGCTCGTGGCTAAGGGTTATACCCAAAAGGAAGGTGAAGACTTCTTTGATACTTACTCACCTGTGGCTCGACTGACCACTATTCGAGTTCTACTTTCACTAGCTGCCTCGCATGGTCTTCTCGTTCATCAAATGGATGTTAAGACTGCTTTCCTAAATGGAGAGTTGGACGAGGAAATTTATATGGAACAACCAGATGGGTTTGTACTAGATGGTCAGGAAGGGAAAGTGTGCAAGTTGCTGAAGTCTTTGTACGGACTTAAGCAAGCACCCAAACAGTGGCATGAGAAGTTTGAAAGAACTTTAACAGCTGCAGGCTTTGTTGTGAACGAAGCTGACAAATGTGTGTACTATCGCCATGGTGGGGGCGAGGGAGTTATCCTGTGCTTGTATGTTGATGACATACTGATTTTCGGAACCAATCTGAATGTTATTAAGGAGGTCAAGGATTTCCTATCTCGTTGTTTTGAGATGAAGGATTTAGGAGTGGCTGATGTCATTCTGAACATCAAGTTGTTGAGAGACGATGATGGTGGGATTACATTGCTTCAATCTCACTATGTGGAAAAGATCTTGAGTCGCTTTGGCTATAGTGACTGCAAGCCCTCTCCAACACCATATGATGCTAGTGTGTTGCTTCGAAAGAATCGAAGAATTGCTAGAGACCAATTGAAGTATTCTCAGATTATTGGCTCGCTTATGTACTTAGCCAGTGCTACAAGACCTGACATCTCTTTTGCTGTTAGCAAACTGAGTCGGTTTGTTTCAAAACCAGGAGATGTGCATTGGAAAGCTCTAGAGAGAGTTTTGCGTTATTTGAAAGGCACTGCAAATTATGGAATTCACTACACCGGGCATCCAAAGGTGCTTGAAGGGTATAGTGACTCAAACTGGATCTCAGATGCTGATGAGATAAAGGCCACGAGCGGTTATGTATTCACTCATGGAGGTGGCGCTGTTTCTTGGAAGTCTTGCAAGCAGACCATCTTAACGAGGTCAACAATGGAAGCAGAACTCACAGCACTAGATACAGCTACGGTCGAAGCAGATTGGCTTCGCCGGCTCTTGAATGACTTGCCGGTTGTTGAGAAACCTGTACCGGGTATCCTTATGAACTGCGACAATCAAACTGTGATCACGAAAGTGAGCAGCTCAAAGGATAACATGAAGTCATCAAGACACGTTCAGAGAAGGTTAAAGTCTGTCAGGAAAATGAAAAACTCCGGAGTTATTGCATTGGATTATATCCAAACGTCTAAAAATCTGGCAGATCCTTTTACTAAGGGTCTATCACGTAATGTGATAGATAATGCATCGAGGGAGATGGGTATGAGACCCACAATATGAGTTGTTCACAGTGGTAACCTATTCTTTGTGATCGGAGATCCCGTGAATTAGATGTGGAAGACAAGCTGTTGGTCAACTGAGAGGAGAGTATCCTTACTATTCACAATACCACTCCATGAAGATGCAATACTCTCCTTATCTGCATGGCAGGTTGATGTATATCTTAATGTGTTCTAAGTGGCTTATTTAAGCAGAGATGTTATCCTGCAGAACATCTTTTGAAGAACACACCTATATGAGTCTGATTGTCAAACGTCGCAATCTATGAGAGTAGGGTTCTCTCTAGTAAACTCATGAAAGGTCACGGAGTATGACGCATAAGCTCCACCCGCGGGGAAGACCCACGGTAGCCACGTATAGGTCAAGGCTTTATGTGAAGCTAGATTCGCAGAAAACTTGCAGTTCAAGGCCCAGTCCACTGTTCAAGTTGCTTACTAGTGTAGCATAGAGTTCTAGGTGGAAGTTCAACTTAACAGTCTCCACTGCAGTACCGGTATATAAAACAGTGTTTTGGAACCAAAGGCAAATTTTTGTGTGCCTCTGGGATCTGGTGGGGGATTGCTGGAATTTTGTCTATTTTGGGCCTAGCCCAATAGCAGTTTCAGAAATTCCTAATAAATCCTAGAGGCCCACACAGCCCATTTGTGCAAGGCAAGAGGTGGAACAAATGTTTAGTCCCACATTGCTAGTCTAGAGGGAGTTGGACCTCTTTATAAGGGAGGTTCTTTCCCCATATGTATGAGCATGAGAACAAGAGGGACATCCACGCGCGCTCCTCCTCCACCGCCCGCCTCGTCATGACGCGCCGCGGGTTGCGGGAATGAGCCGAGCTGATGTCTAAATTTTTGCCACGCACGACGGGCATACGAAAGGTCATGTGGGAGTTGAAACGTTTTTCTGTAGTGGACACTGAATTCGAACGGCGTGCCTCTTCGGCCGCTGCATGTTCGCTTCGTCTCCCTTTGTTGCTTCACCTCCCGCCGCAGCCTCTTCGCGTCCTTCTCCTGTGCCTATATTAGAGAGGTCGCTCCTCTCCAGAGAGACACACCAGAAGATCCACTTCCTCTCGCCACAAAGTTCCTGAGCACTGCGCTGCTGCTACGATCTTCCCCATCCCGGCTTGCGGCGTGCACCGCAGGTCGGGACAGTAGGCCTCCGAAACCGCACCTTTTGAGTCCTGTACGGGAGAAGGGTGATAAGGTTTTTGGGGAGCGCTCAGCGCGACTACTGGCTGCTTCATCACGGACGATCCGGTCGCCGACGACTACTTCCCCGACGACGACTTCTTCCCCGACGTCCACGACCTCCTCGGCGACATGGCTAGAGAGGACCTCGACCCCAAGTCCAGTGCTTTTGTTGCTGCTATCCCGTACGTGTTTATGCTCTTTCTGTTAGACGTCCTGCCACAGTTCTTTGCTCTAGTTTTCTGCCCTACATGTGTTAGGTTCTACTTCATATATGCAACTTGCTATACTGTCTGCTCTAGATGTGTTTAGTTACAGTTCATATGTGAAGTTGTCATTTACCTTCTCTTTGTCAAATCGCATGACTTACTTTATCACTGTTATATTAGTCATGCTTTATCTAGTATTTCTGTTAATAAAATCATTTGGTAAATTGCTCATATTTCCAACATATATGTGCATGCCACTAGTAATTTAGTTAATAGTAGCATGTGCATATATGCACACACCAGTACTACGTGTTTCTTTTTTAGCGGATTGGGCCGGTTGCTAGTGTCTGCCAATTAGCCCGCACATCACTAGTAACTGGCCCCGTTAGTTTTTAACAAATTGGTCTAATTACTAGTGGTGTGCCCATCAACCCGCACAACACTGATAAGAAGTTGTTTGCCATATCATTTCTGGAGCACGCCACTGGTATTTTGGCAAGTAACAATTGGCGTGTGGAATTATGGGCACGTCATTAATAACTTTTCCCTATAAGAGTTTCTACACTAGTGCATCATAGGCACTGCTCGATAACATGTGTTGTGCGGGTATGGTTCTAGTTGCAGGGCTAGGTCCACATCATGACCATGTGTGGGTTGTGCATGATGGACCGATTGGTGGTAGCATCATATGGTGACTTGAGCTAGGTGGAGCTTTTTGAGTTCTTGGTCTCAAGTACCATGGGTGTAAACTCCAAGTGATACCATTAGTGGTTAAACATGACAATGGCAACATTCAGATGACGTCCCCTTCTTGAAAGCATTGTATGGAGTTGCTCGTACTTATTGAGGGAGGAAGGGGGGGTTGAAAACCTATAATCTGGCCTTGCTCATTGAATCCAACGATGACATCACAGTATACCATTCTCCTCCTTAAGGTGTTTTCAATGAAGTACCTTTCATCATCGTTTCGTTGCTATCATTGGTGATTGATTTCAATGTTTGTTGCATCTATTCAGTAGATCGCTCTTTGCCATTTGATTCTTTTTTATATAATTTCGATATGTGCATGGATGTCTTGACTAGTTCTATATATTGCCTTGGTGCATACATTGAGAGTAATTAGTATATGTTTCTCTTAATATATGCACTTTATCAAGAAAATAGGATCTTAACCTTTTTGTTATAAATCATATGAAAGTGGACTGTAGAAGTAAACTTTATGTTTTAATGCAGCAATATTTGTGTGATCTAAATTACCTTTTTCAAGAAACATGAGACTGGAATGTTGCAACAAAAACATGAAAATTGTTGAATAACTTCTACTTTCCCTTAGACTATTGGTCTAACATGATGCCCCCCTTGAGTCTTTTTTAGGTTTTTTAATCTCCTTTTGTTTTGGGAAACACAATATAGACGCAGACATTCACAAATACGCACACATACACTCTTCTTAACCTCCTAAACTATCATATTTTGAGTACTTTACCTCATCGCTGGTTTCTGGAAGGATATGAATATTGTTATTTTTGACCCCGAAACCGTAGAACAATTGTTCTACAGTAATTTTTATTAAAAGTTACATATGTACAAAAAATAATAAAAAAAAGGATCAGAGTACATAAAAATGAGCTACCCAACTCCAGTTTTCTCTAACATGAGAATAATTCAGTTACTGAGAACTTAAGGCAAGAGAGAGGTCATTCATTGCTCCAGATTGGCAATGTTCTTTCTTTTTTGTCTGTGCTTGACTATGGATAGATCATGGAGTAGTCCATGTTCCCAAGCTTCTACACTCGGGGTGGTGTTTTAAAAAATCTTTCCATTCCTTTGCATCCATATATTCCAACATCCCATGATAACAATATCGATGGCAATATGTGGTGGGAAGACTTGTTTGAGGAATATAATATCATCAAAAGCAGATGTCCCTCTGTGTCTATTTAGAGCAATATTGTCCCAACATGATAGAGTAAATTGGCAATCCCAATGCAGATGAATAGATGTTTCTTCAACATGTTCTTGGCAAAGGATATGATTATTGTGCCCATAAGGTTTAAAGGATCTCACTGGAATCATAGGTGTGAGTCTCACGATGAGTATATATGTGTATATTTTTGTTCGATAATATGACCATTGGCAATCTTGCATAAGTAAATCTAGATATGATATTTGTTTACACATGTAGTAAGTAGTTGCCATGTTTTTATTAAGTTACAAGTGTTCCTAACAAGCAAATAGGCCAAATAATATTCTACAAAGGACGAGTCATCCAAAGTAGACTCCTTCCATGTGCTCCAAATTTATGGCATGTATGATTTGCAGGATTTTTTAAATACAGAAACGGAAAGAAAAAATGTGACGTGTCATGACATTTTCGGTACTACAGATTGCATGAATGTTTAATTGTGCAAGAAAAACATATAGTTATTCGTGATAGGTTGGAATGGATGTGAAATTTCCGCTAAAACTTAGTACAAATGAATTATAAAAAGAAAAAGTGTGGATTGTCATTGCGTGAGTAAAATAATCCATGTAGGAGAATAATATGTGGATTGTAATTGCTTTGGCAACAAACATTGATGAGTGTTTTACCTGCGTGCAGATGTTCGGTATAGAATGCCGTTCGTGGATGTCCGGACAAAAATACAAAATTGAGGCTTTAAAATGCTTTACAAATATATTTTCGGAGCATCGAGTTTGTTCTTTTTTCACACCTCCACGAGTGTTACCACAATGAGATTTTGCACATAACCGAAACATTCATCAATGTTCCTCAAAAAGAATTCAGAATCTTTATCTTTTTTTTTGCTATTATTTCAGATTTTTACTATTTTACAGGAGGCACGTGAGCTCGGGATCAGAAACTCCTAAACTCTTTAGAAATCCAATGCCATCGAGCATGGCAGAGAGGGAACTAGTATATGTATGGTCTGGAGCAAGCAGCGGAACAAATAACACGGCGATCCTCGAGAAATGGGCGCCACGTCACAGATGCATATCCACGACAACGACGAGCCTTTCGGTTCGAACGACATGTGCGCGCGCCGCAGTCGGCCGCGTGCACATGCGAGGTCCATCGATCGCAATCCCGCCGTAGAGTACGTGCAATGCGGTGCGGTGCCGGAGGCCTGGACGAAGGGCTCGAGGACACGACTCGTGCCGGTGCCGTTTGTATATGCGCGTGCGCGAGCCTCCATGCGCGCGAGCGTCGTCGTATTAACCACGGACGGCACGAGGTGCGCGTCTGAGCCCGCCGTCTGCACGTCAACCGGGCATGCACACGTTGCACAGACAAAAAACGACCAGTTCAATGCATATTGCGCACTATCCATTTTCTCGACGTCTTTTTTTCAAACCAGTGCACTTGCAAGTTGACAACTCTATCTATACTATCGGGGGATTCCGTTTCGTAGATGCGCACGGTGACGCGGCCAATACTCTTTTGCAAGCGGTGGTGTAGTGTGGAGGTAGTGGAGCAGAGAGTGTGGTGTCGGGAGGAGTAACTGGCACCGCGTGGGCCCCGCCGCCAGCCTCAGCTTAGTCAACTGGGAGATGCCCCGTGGTCCTTGTGTCCTGCTCTCCATCCTGCGACTCGGATACGCTCGTTGAATGTGAGATCGGGCAGCGGTGTCCGGCAGCTTCAATTGAATGGCCCCTGGTTAAATCTTACTCCTACAGGTGTCTTGGTAGTACAGGCTTAGGACACTTTGTGAATCAAACCGCGTGGAAACGTCTAGATCGCGTTGTTTGAACACTTGTGCTCTTCAACACCGTTCATCAAACATCCGAACAAATTTTCACAAACCAAAAGCAAACCTCGAGAAGGTTTTCAGGTGTTCAAACAACCGCCACATCGGACTTCGACACCCCTGGCCTACACAAAAGTGAGGAGAAGCCCGCACATTTGACATTTCCGCACTGGTTTTACACGAAAGCCCGCCCTTTTCCCACTGTCTCCGCTCCGATCGCCGCCTCCACCCACCCCGGTTCCTGTCCGTTTTGCAGTCCACCGTTGCAATGGAGCCAGAGAGGTGGTGATGTAGCCGTACGTCGGCCGGGCCTGGAGACGGAGCAACCTGTCGGATCTCGGACGTTGCCGCAGCAGGGCAGCGAAAAGGCGAGGATCTTATGTCGTAGCGCTGGGTCGGTCCAGGTACAAGACTTATCTTGGCGTTCTGGAGCTGGTTCCTCGTGTCGCGCCAGACTTGGGCGTCGGCCGCTGCTGGGTAGCTAGGTTAGGCCCGTGCGAGCCTCCCCCTTTTCTCCATGCTCTCCTGAGTGCTCTGCGTCCTCGGGTCCCGGCCCTCGAGCGAGCCCAGTCGCCGCTGGCATGCCAGGTCGCGATGCCGTGGTCAAGGCCAGGGGGTGAGGGCTGGAGAGCCAGTAAGAGCTTCTGAGTCGCGATGCTCAGGAGCCCCCCTTTTAACACGCAAGCGAATTGCATGGGAGAAGAGAGAGAGAGTCCGTGGTACCGCCTGCTGTAGTCCACAGGGAGTTTCTGCAGGTTAGCGCGAGGAGGGGAACAAATCGCCACGGTGATCGCCTGTCCGTTGCCGGCTTGTGGGAGGGGACTCCCTACTACGGAGAGCTCCCAGGGCGTGTACAACCCAGCCCTGCCACGTGGCTTGCACGGCAGGGCTGGGGGAGGTGTATCTGGGCACTCCCGAGCTAGCGCGGGACTCACGAGGCCCTACCTCAAGGCGGGTTGCGCCTGGTCTTGATTCTTGTTCGTTGTGGTGTTCCTGCGAGATGGTTAGACAACCCGCGCCGAGTGGATTTCCTGAGGCTATCGCGTGAGAAGGCCAAGCACCAACGGCCCCAAGAGGTGACGTGAACGGGACCGGCCCGCCAGACAGAGCTCAGCCGTTGGATTTATCAACGCTGCAGGGACGGGCCCGAGCATAGACACCGTGCCTAGCCTTCTCATGTGAAGGATCCTGAAGAAAGACGACCGGCGCGCGGCTCCCGTGGTAGGTGACAATCAAGCAGGCGATAATCATAGATAGATTATGCATGAACGTGCCACTGGGTCAGGACCGAACGGCTTGGGGATGATGCAGCCCGAGGGGCGCCCCAGCATGGTAAGCTAAAGACATAAACAAGAAGGGATACATGCCACAGGGACGGGCCCACGCGGCCTAGGAATGATGCAGCCCTGAGGGGGCTCCCAGCTAAATAAACTTAGAAAATGTCACCTGATTCTGTTTATGAAGGGGTGTTGAGGCAGCTGAAGGTATGCGGCGAAGGGGTTGCTCCTCACGAGCCACCGGGGCCCTGAGCCTCGGGAGGCTCTGGGGTCCAGGCGGTTCCTTGAGGACCATCGCCATCTCCGCCAGGACTGTGTGATGCATGTCCTCCTGACCCGTCATGACGCTCTGCAGGTCGCGCTAGAAGGCAATAGCCACGCTCGGCAGGCCGAATGGCATGCGAACGTAGATGTGCGGTGGGCCCTCGCAGCGTCCCACGCGCGAAGGCCAGAAGATCTCCTGAGACACGGCCCTATTGAGCCCTGGGTTGTCGATGCAGACGCGTAGCTCACCACCCTCGCCTGGGTTGGGAGCAATGCCAGGTGGGCGGCGGTCGCGGCAAATCACTCTTGCTTCCTGAAGCTCCTAAGTGGTCTTGGTAATGAACTCCTGAGCGATGGGAGCTCCTCACCCTGTGTCCTCCTGAGGGAAACATGCCATGTAGCACGCCTCCAAATGGTGCCCGAGCGCCTCCCTCGTAATGTTGGCAAGGTCTGATGCCCTCCAGAAGAGAGCCCCCGAGCCCTGCCCAAAGAGGGCGTCAGGCGCGCCTTCCTATGCGACAGAGGGAGGCGCCCCAGGTGTGGGCGCTGATCCTGACGTGGTGCACTTGCAGCGCCGTTCTCCTGAGGCCCAGTACAGAGTAGTTGCTTCTTCTTCTTGGGAATGGCCTCAGGAGGGTACTCGCCCTTGCTGTCGGGGTCGTCGATTGCTGCAGCTTGGAAGGCACGATCGAGGGAGCACACCGCGTCTCTTTCTTCGCAGGGGACTGATGATTCCGCCGCTTCCTGGCATCTTGAGGATGTTGTAGCTGTGGTGGGTCACCGCCATGAACTTAGCCAGGGCTGGATACTCGAGGATGGCATTATACGGTAGACAGATGTGAGCGACGTCGAAGTTGATGAGCTCGGTGCGGTAGTTGTTGCATTGTCCGAAGGTGACTGGGAGACGGACCTGACCTATCGGGGTGGTGGAGCCGTCGTTCACTCCTGAGAAAGGCTTGGTAGGCTGAAGCTGATCGTAGGGCACTTGAAAGTTGTCGAACATTCCTGCTCCGTCGTCGATGAGAGTCTTGGTGACTTGAACGTTGCTGATGACGGGTGAGCAGAGCATCGGGAGAGCGCCAGCGGTGGCCGCGCACTTGAGCTGGTCTGCCGACCAGAAGGTAATAGCGCACTTGGACCACCTGAGCGGGCGTGTAGCCTCAAGCTTGGGAAGGGTTGCGTTCACCTCACGAGCGAACTGCTTGAAGATACGCTGTGAGGCTGGGGCTTGAGCTCCGCCCAAGATGCAGGCGATAGCACGCGGCTCCTAGAAGCCCCCAGCCCCCTCGTCTTGGTGGTGGTCGTCGCTCCTTCTTGGTGGTGGAGGCAGTGGAGGAAGCCCAACATTGCCCTGAGAACGGTCCTCGCGAGGCTGATCCCTCCAGTCACCTTCGCGAGGCTGATCCTGCTAGCGGTCCTCACGAGGCTGGTCGCGCCACTCCTGGCGCGGGCCCCAGTCGTCCCAGTGTCCTCCGCCACGTCCTCCTCCTCGATCGTAGCCTCGGTCGTTGTGCTCGGGGAATCGACTGAAGCGTCCGTCGTGAATGGCCCTGAGCTCTTGACAATCGTTGGTGTTGTGGTTGTGCACGTTGTGGAAGGCGCAGAACGGTCGGCTGCTCTTGGATGACTCAGGCTAGTCCCTGCCGCGCTTCGTGTCTGGCTCTGCCTCGAGTACGGCCGCTCCCTTGCACTTCATGTCCTTGGCCTTGGCTTTTTTCTCCTCCAGGTTGGCAGCTGGGAGCTTGAGAAGGGAAAGGCGCCCTTCCTCAACCCTTGCGCACTTGGTCGCCAGGTTGAACAGCTCCAGGGATGTGCACAGATCCTCGTGGATGGCGAGCTCCTCCTTCATCTTGACGTAGCGGACGCCATCGGAGAACACAGAGATGATGGCCTCATCCGTCACCTTGGGAATCTTGAGACGAACGTTGTTGAAGCGCTGGATGTACTCCTGGAGGGTTTCCCCTGGTTGTTGCTTGACGCGGCGCAGATCACCCGCAGCCAGAGGGCGGTCGCGAGTGCCCTGGAAGTTGGCCACGAAACGGTCGCGCATCTCGTTCCAGGAAGAGATGGAGCCTGGAGGCAGGTTCAGGAGCCACGAGCATGCGCCACCCTTGAGAGCCATGGGGAACCAGTTCGCCATGACTTTTTCGTCGCTGTTGGCCGCCTCTATGCTCAGCTCGTAGAGCTGCAGGAACTCTGTGGGGTCGGGCGTGCCGTCGTAGCGCGGAGGCAGGTCTGTCTTGAACATGCCTGGCCAGGCGACGCTACGCAGCTCAGGGGTGAAAGCGCGGCAGCCCGCGGTGGCCACAGGGACCCTTTGCTGATGTGTAGCCTGGCCTTGACGCCCTCGCACCGCCATCACAGGCGGCGCACGGTCTTGTCGTAGTGGCGCCGGAAGCGCAGGAGCGTTTTGTTGCGGACGAGGGATTTCTTGGCAGCTTCCTTCTTCGTGTACAGGCGCCCGACGCGGTGGATCATGCCGGGAGGGCGCATGCCTTGGCGCCAGGGCGCCGTCTTGGGGCAGAGGTGGTGGAGGCGCTCCATGAGCCACGTTGCCCGCAACTGGCAGAGGGCGAGGCAGCGAGAGGGACGGCACAAGGGAGCCCCCTGCTGCGCTGACAAGCTCGGCGATGCGGCCGATCCAGTTCTCGTAGAGGTTGTCGATGGGGCGGTAGCGCAGGAGTTCGCGTGCCATGCACAGCGCGGCCTGCGCGTCCGTGGGAGCGCGACGGGCGTGAGACGACGAGCCGGCCGGGGTCAGTGATGGAGTGGCAGTGTGGCCGTCTCGCCGCACCGAAGGGTGCAGCGAGGAGGCTGGCTGCTCGTTCCCCGCCGGGCCGGTGATGGCGTTGGCGGCAAGTGACCGAGAACGACGGGGTGGCCCGCCGACGGGAGCCGTCTGAACGACGCGGGCGATGAGGGCGGCCCTACGCTCAGCGCGAGCTCGACGAGCGTCCGACATGGAGGTGACGAAGCGATGGGACGCGAAGCGACGGAAGGAAAGCTTCGGCGCACCCCTACCTGGCGTGCCAAATGTCGGATCTCGGGTTCCGGCAAAACCCTCAAGATTCGAATACTGGGGTGCGCACGAAGATCTCCCCCTATAAACTCACGCCCTCAACCTCGCCACGATCTCTGAGGCTAACTCGATGAAATCGCAATACAAGGGATACAAGATTTATACTGGTTTGGGCCACCCTTGTGGTGTAATACCCTACTCCAGTGTGGTGTGGTGGATTGCCTCTCGAGCTGATGATGAACAGTACAAGGGGAAGAACAGCCTCCTGAGGTGAGGTGTTCTTGTGCTTGGTGGGTGCGTGGATGGGATGGATCAAGTTCAAGATGAGATGGCTGAGGCTCTCCTTGTTTGCCCCCGGTTTTAGTTGCCTCTTAGTGTGGTGGCTAATCCTATTTATAGATGCCCTGATCCTCTTCGCAAATATTGAGCGGGAAGGGAGCCAACAACGGCCAATTTGAAAGGGGACAACTAGTACAAGTTATCCTGACAAAAGCAGTCTTCGCCTGCCAAAGGATCTGGTGTGACGTTGCCTTGGGCTCCATGGTGACCTCTGTCTTGCCTTCCTGCTGGTCTTGGTCTCGTTGCACCAATATGAAAACCTTTGCTTGATGCCTCAGTACTCCTCGCCTGCGCTTGCCTCCTTAGCACCAAAGAGGAAACAAGGACACTATGCGCACTGGCGCTCGTCTGGTCTCGATCGTCATGGCTCACGTCATTGGAACCTCGTGAGGTTTGCATTGCCTTGATCTCTCCGTCCCTCGCGAGCCAGCCTGGTGAGGCCGCTCCTGAGGAGGTCTTGTGTCGTCCACCTCGCGTGGCTTGGCCCCTCGCGAGGATCTTGAATGCTTGTTGGTGAAGATGGGCCGTATGGGCCCGCTTGCAGAGCCACGCCGTGGGCCGCAGGCAGGCAAGTTTGGGGACCCCTGTTCCCAGAACGTCGACACAACCACCAGTGGTAGTCGCCTGCAAGGCAAACACGGCGACACACATCGCTCGCTGCCGCAAACACAGGGAGTGGGGGATGCTTTGGCGGTGACCGGTCACCCAGTTCTTCTCCGGCAAAGCGTGCAACTCAACAACTAATGGTCATGAAGATGTCGGTTGTGCAATCGCCTCCACCCTGGGCGACGCACATGATTTCGTCATACTACTTCACCGCGACACAACTCGGTCCATAGTAACAGTCCACACTCACCGTCACCGTCGGCCATCACGTCTTGTACAACATCGACCTCAACGCGGAGTACAACTTCACAAAATCGCGATCACCGACGCTTGTCCATCCGCGGATGCCAGCTTCCACACCCACATTGCCCCGATCTCTGTTTGCCGGAATGTCTCAACCGAGTGCGACGGTGGATGATGAGGATGCATTGATGAATAGGATCCATGACGAAGGAGGCTATGGAGATGAGCAAGTGGACGACAACAACAGGAGGTGGACACCCTACAGACGCACATTCAGATGACGGACAACAAGCTGTCGCAGGCCCAACCGATGGAGACCTAGCAACCGGACAATGACCAGCGAGATGATGGTCCGGACGACCTGTGGGCGACAGATGCAGGCCCAAGGAAGAAAAGGGGAGAAATTTTCAACATGAAGGAGGGATGAACTATTGGTTGATGCGTGGTTGGCCATGAACCACAAGCATTGGTCGGATTCATGGCACCGAGCAAAGGGGCACTACCTTTTGGACAAATGTGAAGGCTTGGTTCTATGAGCACAAGCACTTTAATTCATATCGCACAACGATGATCCGTGAGCGTAAATTGAAGTTGATCATGAATCGATGGCGCTCCATTCAAGAGGCCACGAGCAAGTATATTGGCTATTACAAACAATTGCAAGTCTGGTGGCCAAGTGGTTTGGCATTCCAAGAGATTGCATTTTTTTGCTCTATGTGTGTTGGGCATTCGATGAGATATGTGATGTCTACTACACAACCTTCTTCTTGTAGACGTTGTTGGGCCTCCAAGTGCACAGGTTTGTAGGACAATAGCAAATTTCCCTCAAGTGGATGACCTAAGGTTTATCAATCCGTAGGAGGTGTAGGATGAAGATGGTCTCTCTGAAGCAACCCTGCAACCAAATAACAAAGAGTCTCTTGTGTCCCCAACACACCCAATACAATGGTAAATTGTATAGGTGCACTAGTTTGGCGAAGAGATGGTTATAGAAGTGGTATATGGATAGTAGATAAAGGTATTTGTAATCTGAAATTATAAAAACAGCAAGGTAACGAATGATTAAAGTGAGCGTAAACGGTATTGCAATGCGTTGAAACAAGGCCTAGGGTTCATACTTTCACTAGTGCAAGTCCTCTCAACAATAATAACATAATTGGATCATATAACTATCCCTCAACATGCAACAAAGAGTCACTCCAAAGTCACTAATAGCGGAGAACGAACGAAGAGATTATGGTAGGGTACGAAACCACCTCAAAGTTATTCTTTCCAATCAATCTGTTGGGCTATTCCTATAAGTGTCACAAACAGCCCTAGAGTTTGTACTAGAATAACACCTTAAGACACAAATCAATCAAAACACTCATGTCACATAGATACTCCAATGTCACCTCAAGTATCCGTGGATATGATTATACGATATGCATCACACAATCTCAGATTCATCTATTCAACCAACACATAGAACCTCAAAGAGTGCCCCAAAGTTTCTACCGGAGAATCACGACGAAAACGTGTGCCAACCCCTATGCATAGGTTCATGGGCGGAACCCGCAAGTTGATCACCAAAACATACATCAAGTGAATCACGTGATATCCCATTGTCACCACAGATACGCACGGCAAGACATACATCAGGTGTTCTCAAATCTTTAAAGACTCAATCTGATAAGATAACTTCAAAGGGGAAACTCAATTCATTACAAGAGAGTAGAGGGGGGAAGAAACATCATAGGATCCAAATATAATAGCAAAGCTCGCGATACATCAAGATCATGTCAAATCAAGAACACGAGAGAGAGAGAGATCAAACACAATGCTACTGGTACATACCCTCAGCCCCGAGGGAGAACTACTCCCTCCTCGTCATGGAGAGCACCGGGATGATGAAGATGGTCACTGGAGAGGGATTGCCCCCTCCGGCAGGGCGCCGGAACGGGTCTAGATTGGTTTTTGGTGGCTACGGAGGCTTCTGGCGGCGGAACTCCCGATCTATTGTCTATTCTGGAAGTTTTAGGGTACAACGATATATATGGGTGCAGGAAGTACGTCGGAGGAGCCACGGGGGCCCCACGAGGCAGGGGGCGCGCCCTAGGGGGGTGGGCGCGCCCCCCACCCTCGTGGGCAGCCCGTGTCTCCCCTGACGTGCACTCCAAGTTCCCTGGGTTGCTTTCCTTCCAAAAATAACTTCTGCAGTTGATTTCGTTCCGTTTCGACTTCGTTTGATATTCCTTTTCTTCGAAACACTGAAATAGGCATAAAACAGCAAATCTGGGCTGGGCCTCCGGTTAATAGGTTAGTCCCAAAAATAATATAAAAGTGGAAAATAAAGCCCAATATTGCCCAAAACAGTAGATAATATAGCATGGAGCAATCAAAAATTATAGATACGTTGGATACGTATCAAGCATCCCCAAGCTTAATTTCTGCTCGTCCTTGAGTAGGTAAATGATAAAAACAGAATTTTTCATGCGGAGTGCTACTTGGCATAATTTCAATGTGATTCTTCTTAATTGTGGTATGAATATTCAGATCCATAAGATTCAAGACAAAAGTTCATATTGACATAGAAATAATAATACTTCAAGCATACTAACTAAGCAATCATGTCTTCTCAAAATAACATGGCCAAAGAAAGTTATCCCTACAAAATCATATAGTCTGGCTATGCTCTATCTTCACCACACAAAATATTTAAATCATGCACAACCCCGATGACAAGCCAAGCAATTGTTTCATACTTTTGATGTTCTCAAACTTTTTCAATCTTCACGCAATACATGAGCGTGAGCCATGGATATAGCACTATAGGTGGAATAGAATGATAGTTGTGGAGAGGACAAAAAGGGAGAAGATAGTCTCACATCGACTAGGCGTATCAACAGGCTATGGAGATGCCCATCAATAGATATCAATGTGAGTGAGTAGGGATTGTCATGCAACGGATGCACTAGAGCGATAAGTATATGAAAGCTCAACAAAGGAAACTAGTGGGTGTGCATCCAACTCGCTTGCTCACGAAGACCTAGGGCATTTTGAGGAAGACCATCATTGGAATATACAAGCCAAGTTCTATAATGAAAGATTCCCACTAGTATATGAAAGTGACAACATAGGAGACTCTCTATCATGAAGATCATGGTGCTACCTTGAAACATAAGTGTGGTAAAAGGATAGTAGCATTGCCCCCCCTTTTTTTGGCCTTTCTCTTTTTTTTGGCCTTTCTCTTTTTTGGGGGACAATGCTCTATTGAATGATGATCATCACACTTCTATTTATTTACAACTCAATGATACAACTCGATACTAGAACAAAGTATGACTCCATATGAATGCCTCCGGCGGTGTACCGGGATATGCAATGAATCCAGAGTGACAAGTATGAAAGAATCATGAACAGTGGCTTTGCCACAAATACTATGTCAACTACATTATCATGCTAAGCAATATGACAATGATGAATGTGTCATGATGAACGGAATGGTGGAAAGTTGCATGGCAATATATCTCAGAATGGCTATGGAAATGCCATAATAGGTAGGTATGGTGGCTGTTTTGAGGAACGTATATGGTGGGTGTATGGTGCCGGCGAAAGTTGCGCGGTACTAAAGAGGCTAGCAATGGTGGAAGGGTGAGAGTGCGTATAATCCATGGACTCAACATTAGTCATAAAGAACTCACATACTTATTGCAAAAATCTATTAGTTATCAAAACAAAGTACTACGTGCATGCTCCTAGGGGGATAGATTGGTAGGAAAAGACCATCGCTCATCTCCGACCGCCACTCATAAGGAAGACAATCAATAAATAAATCATGCTCCGACTTCATCACATAACGGTTCACCATACGTGCATGCTACGGGAATCACAAACTTCAACACAAGTATTTCTCAAATTCATAACCACTCAACTAGCATGACTCTAATATCACCATCCTCATATCTCAAAACAATTATCAAGCATCAAACTTCTCATAGTATTCAACACACTCATAAGAAAGTTTTATTATTAATCTTGTATACCTAGCATATTAGGATTTTAAGAAAATTACTATGCTATTTAAGACTCTCAAAATAATCTAAGTGAAGCATGAGAGTTCATCTATTTCTTCAAAATAAAACTACCACCATGCTCTATATAAGTGAAGCACTAGAGCAAATGACAAACTACTCCGAAAGATTTAAGTGAAGATCAATGAGTAGTCGAATAATTATGCAACTATGTGAAGACTCTCTAACATTTAATAATTTCAGATCTTGGTATTATATTCAAACATCAAGCAAAGCAAAATAAAATGGCATCTACGAATAGCAAACATTATGTGAAGAAGCAAAAAACTTTGGATCAACCGATACTAACCGATAGTTGTTGAAGAAGAAAGGTGGGATGCCAACCGGGGAATCCCCAAGATTAGATGCTTGAGAATTCTTGAAATATTATCTTGGGATGCCTTGGGCATCCCCAATCTTGAGCTTTTGTGTCTCCTTAATTCCTCTCATATCACGGTCTCCCTAAATCTCAAAAGCTTCATCCACACAAAACTCAACAAGGACTCGTGAGATAAGTTAGTATAAACCATTGCAAAAACCTTGTCATACTCTACTGTATCAAATCACTAAAATTATTATTCAACATTGCATACTAAATTCCTCTGCATATTTAATAGTCCTATCCTCAAATAGAATCATTAAAGAAGCAAACATATGCAAACATAACAGCAATCTGCCTAAACAGGATAGTCTGTAAAGAATGCTGCAACATACATACTTCCCTAGCTCCAAAAATTATGAAAGAAAATTCCCACTGTAGTAAATTTATCAGAGCTTAATATTCAAAAGGTTTCAACATTTTATCATATTCTGAATTTTCTAGGGAATTATTGCAACAGCGGTAAACTTTCTGTTTTCAAACAGCAACATGTGGACTTCTAAAATAGGCATAGTAAAGGCTATCAATGCCACTTTTATTGAAATAAAAGATGCAAAACATTGTTATAAATAACAGTAAGAAAATTCTAACAAAATAAATTGATGCTCCAAGCAAAACACATATCATGTGGCGAATAAAAATATAGCTCCAAGTAAAGTTACCGATGAACAAAGACGAAAGAGGGGATGCCTTCCGGGGCATCCCCAAGCTTAGGCTCTGGGTTGTCCTTGAATATTACCTTGGGGTGCCTTGAGCATCCCCAAGCTTAGGTTCTTGCCACTCCTTGTTCCATAGTCCATCGAATCCTTAACCAAAACTTGAAAACTTCACAACACAAAACTTAACAGAAAACTCGTAAGCTCCGTTAGCGAAAGAAAACAAAACCCCACTTCAAGGTACTGTAAATAAACTCATTATTTATTTATATTGGTATTAAACCTACTGTATTCCAACTTCTATATGGTTTATAAACTATTTTACTAGCCATAGATTCATCAAAATAAGTAAACAACACATGAAAAACAGAATCTGTCAAAAACAGAACAGTCTGTAGTAATCTGGATCAAACGTATACTTATGGAACTCATAAAATTCTCAAATAAATTTATGGACCTGAGGAATTTATCTATTAATCATGTGCAGAAATAATTAACTAAATTTCACTCTCCAAATAAAAATGGCAGCAGTTCTCGTCAGCGCTAAAGTTTATGTTTTTTACAGCATGATCAACAAGACTCTCCCCAAGTCTTCCCAAAGGTTCTACTTGGCACAAAAACTAATTAAACACATAAAACCACATCTAAACAGAGGCTAGATGAATTATTTATTACTAAATAGGAACAAAAAGCAAGGAACTAAAATAAAATTGGGTTGCCTCCCAACAAGCGCTATCGTTTAACGCCCCTAGCTAGGCACGATGATTTCAATGATGCTCATATAAAGGATAAGAATCGTAACATAAAGAGAGCATCATGAAGAATATGACTAGCACATTTAAGTCTAACATACTTCCTATGCATAGGGATTTTGTGAGCAAACAACTTATGGGAACAATAATCAACTAGCATAGGTGGGCAAAACAAGCATAATTTCAAAACTTTAAGCACATAGAGAGGAAACTTGATATTATTGCAATTCCTACAAGCATATATTCCTCCCTCATAATAATTTTCAGTAGCATCATGAATGAATTTAACAATATAACCAGTACCTAAAGCATTCTTTTCATGATCTACAAGCATAGGAAATTTATTACTCTCCACATAAGCAAAATTCTTCTTATTCGGAATAGTGGGAGTATCATAGGAAACTTGAATACTATAAATTGTTTCCACATTAAAAGAGTAATGTTCAGAGAAGGGGTAAATCATAATCATGACAAGTTTTATAAATATAATCACTACTTTTATAGCATAAGTATCATCACAATAATCATCATAAGTAGGAGGCATGCTATCATCATTATAAACTTGCATATCAAAACTTGGGAGACTAAAAATATCAACTTCATTCAACATAGCATCCCCAAGCTTGGGACAAACATTAATTGCAGCAAATATATTCTCAAATATGTCATCCTCATCAAACATAGCTTCCCCAAGCTTGGGCCTTTTCGTATCATAAGCATAATCACTCTCATCATTAATAGTATGGATAGCACCAATAGTATAGCAATTATCATATTCTTCCAAGTAAGTGCCAAAAAGATTTTCAAGATCATAAGAAGTATCGTTATCTTCCACAATTATATTTTCATGAGGCATAATAGTAATAGGAGCAGCATTATTTGGGAGAGATATCTTTTTACCTCTCTTCCTTTTTCTTTTCTTCTTCTTCACCACAGCATGTGTGGGTTCAATCCTCTTTTTGGAGCTCCTTATTAATGAGATTGGTTGAATAGGAGGCTCCTCCTCGTTACCTGATGCATCATAAGAAATAATAGGAGGGTATTGGGAAGTCTCTTCCCTTTCATTAGTATTCTCTTCATATTCTATTTGTTTTCTTTTCTTTATGTAGTTGGCAATATAATGATTTTCAATACAATTCATCGCACAATACATATAAATTTCCTCTAGATCAAAATGAAGAACTCTATCAAGATTAAATTTTGGAATACCCTCAGTTATACGTTTCATTTCTTCATAACTCAAAAGAAGGCTAAGCTCTTTATGATGCACAAGGGTAATAAAATTATCACAATGTTTGGACACGACTTGATCATGAAACAAATGGCATTGGAGCTTTAAATTACCATGTTCATTGCAAAGTTCACAAGGGGCGCGGAAAATATTGAATTTTTCAGCACAATCATCAAGACTTTCTTGCAACAATTTAGTTTCTAAGTACTTATGCCTCTTGCAATATCTATCTTCCCTATTTGGTGTGTACTTACAAACCCAATGCACTCCACAAAA